>NC_048595.1:83045074-83245074 GCF_003668045.3 Cricetulus griseus | reverse complement strand
GCCTCCTGGGTTCTGGGATTAAAGGAATGTGCCACCATGCCCAGCTTAAATTAGTTTCTAAAATTATAGAAACCGAAAAATTTTAAATTGTGAAGTATTCAAGCTGGGCAGTGGTGGTGTACACTTTTAGTCCTAGCACTCAGGAGGCAGAGGCAGGCAGAGCTCTTGAGTTGGAGGCTGGCCTGGTCTACAGAGTGAGTTCCAGGACAGCCAGAACTACACAGAGAAATCTGTCTCAAAAAAAGAAAATAAAATAATCAAGATAAAACACTTACATGCGCAAAACAAAGAATTAGAGAGTGAATACCTACCAAGGTATTCCATACAGAAGCTGGTTCACCTCTTCCTTATTTAATGCCTCCCTTCCCAGGGGAGACCACCACCACCCCTGTCCCACCAGTCTGCTGGCTTGATGACCAGACTTGCTTTGTTCTCCATCAGTTTTCCTGTCTGTTTATGAATACCTCAGAGGTTTCGTTTAGCATCCCTTTGAAGCTCCATCCCCGCTGGAGTGCATAGTCGATGCTTATTTCATTATCTTTCTACAGCCCCTTGCTTGAGGTCAGGGACTTGGGGGCCATGTGATAAAAATTCCCAAGGACAGGTGCTTTTGGGTGGTCAGCCAGAGTTTGGGTGTGCTTCCTGAGCTGGAATGCACAGGGTGGCAGGATGAGAAGTTTGAGTAGGAATGGGTTGCTGGGGAAACCAATGAGGTGAAGGAATCAGTCTCCTCAGCCTGGGACCTGAGGGCAGGAACCCACTTGTCCTTGAAGAGACTTGAGTGGCCAAATCTCTTGGCATAGGGCCCTTAAGATGCCTCCTGGGCCTGACAGCAGAGACCTCCTGTGAGGCTTACACAGGACAGAGGAAGGCTGGGAGGGCCTAGGAGTTTGGTGTGGGGGCGGGTACCAGGGGGAGGACTGCAAAGGCTGAACTTCCTGTAGAGAGAGCAGCTCTTTTGGTTAGGCCTGGCTGCGCAGGGCTGGAGCAGAGTCTTTCTGTTTCCACTGTGGGTGTGAGGGGTGCGTGGGGTCAGGGGTAGGGGGAGGGCAGGCAGTCTCTTCTTCTCCTTCTGCAAGAGAGTTCTCTGATCTGGTTTTGGCAAGCAGCCCTTTGCACTCCCACTCAGCGTGATTGGTTTTCAGCCCCTAGATCTCTGTAACCCTGCCCGGACACTCCTGCTGTCAGAAGAGCTGCTGCTGTATGAGGGGAGGAACAAGGCTTCCCAGGTAAGGTGTGCCCAGCCCAGCTGGCTTTCCTGCTGGACTTCCTTGCCTGTTCATTAGGCCCTTTGCTTTCTCTCTACAACCTCAGGGTTGGAACTCCTTCCAAAAGCCTTACCAAGTGGTTACCCAGATTTTGTTTGGCCACTAGTTACAATGGTCATCTTACTGTCTCTGAGAGTTGATCATTGATATGGTCCAAACATACCTCTAGTCCCTAAAGACATCTTATTGGTTATCCTGAGAGCCTCTAAGGAGGAGAAAGATGCTAACTTACCCCAGCTGAGAGAAGTACCTGAGAAGTTTTAAGTTACTGGCCAAAGAACATTGTTAGAAGGATATTGGAGTCTTTCTGTATGAACCCATCCCAGACCCTCTTCTGCGAGCTCAGTCTATTGATACCTCTCACAACCCACCACTTCCCCACCCTCCACTCTCCCACCCCCATCCCTACCCCAGCTCTAGCCCTGTCAGCAGGGGTCAGGGGGAGGGCTTGTGTCATTCTTCCTGGGAGCCAACCTATCTCTGGCTGAGAGAACCTCCCTCACCCACACAGTTGGCAAGGTCCCAGCTCAGTCCTGGGATGGAAACAGTTTAAGGGACATTGGAGCCCTGGGATCTGGCTCTGCTACCAGTAGGTCCTGGGGTGAGGGCAGAGTGCTTGCTGCAGCTCAGGCCCTGATGCAGAGCTGGCTGTGCTAGGATGCATGGCTGTTTGGATCTGTGGAAACATCAGGAAGCTTGGAGGCAGGAAGTCTAGACCTAGCTCTGTTCCTGGCTTCTGGTGACTTCTGCTTTCCCCCGTATCAGTCCTTCCATCTGAGTAATGGGTTTGTGCATGTCTGAGGCAGAGGGCAGGCTCTGAGGCTGACCCCTTTCAGCCTCCTTGTCCTAGGCACTCTAGGTGACTGGAGCTAACACAGGAAGTTGGCTTGGCTTTTGTTTTGTTTAAGCAAGCAAATCAGAACACCCATGTTCCGGATGAGTACTCTCTCTTCTATGAGAGACTGTGTGCTTGTTTCTCCTGTGCTGATGGTTCTGGTGATGATAAGCCCTTCACCATCTTATTGTGCATGACCCCAGGGCATAAGGTGCTGGAGCAGTCAATCATCAAAGATTGGCCTGGGACAGTAGCTCTGTGTTCGTTGTCTTAAGCCAAAGAAGGTCAGTGGATGCCAACTCTTCAAATATGGAAAGCAGAATGCAAACCTTACTAAGAAAGGTTACAGACAGCGAAAAATTGAGGGAAACTAAGCAAAACTCCTGAGAGCTTGTGTGTGTGCACACATGCGTGCATGTGTGTGTTCCAGGGAAGAGAAATCCATTGGTTTTCCTTCATTTAGCTTTTATGAAGCAATGGCAGAAACTCAAAGGAAGCTGATGTAGTCTCTGTTGAGGTGGGTTCATTCTCTGGGCTATCATGGGACTAGCCACTGGAGAGGCCACACACTCTATGCCTGTCCTCTTGGTCCGACCAGGTAGATGGGCCGTGCGCGGCTCATATGCTGCTGCCCAGTTATGGGTGGTTGAAGGCCTGCTCTGTTCATCTCTTTGACCTTGGCTCACTGAGTTCTTGGTCACTTGACTTGGCCAGCTATCCTTCAACATTGCAGGCAGCTCAAGGGCTGTTAGCTATGCTAAGCTTCTCTCATTTACAGGATCAGTTTGGGGGGTGGGGGGGAGGGGCTTTACCATGGCAGAGGGAGTTAACTCTATCCTAGCCACCAAGTCGTTTTTGGTTATCTCCTTGTCTATGGGGTGGTCCAGAGTATCTCCTAGAAGGAAGTTTCTTACTAGAAACCATCGAGGCTTACAATTTAGTCTGTCACAATCAGCTGCATTAGAATCAAGGATAGATGAAAAAGAACAATAGTGTCTCACATATATATTCTAAAGGGCTCCCGGAGCCAGCCGTCTGCCTTGACTGGCCCAGATCCCTGTCTCTCCTCTTATCTGGCCAGCTTGGTTATCTTACACCCAACTACAAGCCCTGACTGCCGATTTAACTCTTAACCTTCCTTGCAACCCCAGGCTCTGTGCTCACTGCAGCATATACAGGCACCCTCGTAGCCTTCACCACAGCCCTTTCCCCTTACTGCCTTCACAGAGCTTAGCTCCTGCACCACTGGGGTTGCTGACATCACTTCTGGACCTCTCTTTGGAGAGCTTTATTAGGGAGTTCAGCTAATCTACCTCCCACTTGCTCTGGTGGGATAGCAATTTCAATGGGAGGTGGATCTAGGTGGTGAGATGGAGAAGTTCTTTGGGGCTGGGTTTCGTGCATACATGTGTGTTACAGGTAAGGTGTACATGGTCAGAACTGGAGAGTTGTGACTGTCTATGTAGTATACCCTGAAGAAGCCAGGTAGGGATAGCAGCCACCTGGAATATACTCGTATGTCTGGTATACTCTTTTCTGTCTTGCTCACCATTAAATCCACAAACATTAAGCACTTACTGTAGATCCTCACTCCTCATGTATGTGACATGCATGATCCCATGCTACATACATGATCCCAACTAGCCCTGCAGCATCCTCACCCCAGGAGAGGAGAAGCACGATGAGGAAACTGAGGATTCCATGACATTAAGCCATGAGTCTCAAGGCTGGTAGGGAATGGAGCCTGGATTAGTACTTGGTTCTCTGGCTGGGTAACACTTTCCATGATCCCTCCTGCTTTTGGTATATTTGTTAAAGACAAAGGCAGGGAAGCCAAACTATAGTAACATTTCAATCCACCCCCTCCCCCTTGCATCTTTGGAGACTGAGAACTAAGATGGAAGGAGGTGGTTTGAGGACAAGAAAATTAAGTACATTCCTTCTCCTCAAAGTAGGATAGCAGTCACATAGAAGGGCTTTGGTACCATCTTGTGTTCCTCCAGCTGAAAATGGAAAGTAGCTAACCCGGGGCCTTGGGTAGCTTCTGAGAACTTTAGCACCCTTGAGCCCATGGGAGTCACGGATTCTAGTTACTTTTGTAACTAGAATACAACTATCTCCAGGGAATAACTTTTCCCAAAGTGGTTTCTGAATGAGCACGGCAGCCTCTCCACTCCACAGCAGTGGAGTCATTAACTGGATAATGCTAAGCAGTTGGGCACTCTGCCTTCCCTGGATGTATCCCCTACCCCCTAACATCTCTTCTGTGAGCAGGCTGAAGTTGAGGAGCAGCTCCAGTCCCACAGCGCAAACTCCTCTGCCCACTCCCGTCCAGAAGTCACAAACTTGCTGGTTGCACATTCAGATCAAACTGGCATTTTTGTGGTAGCCTTTTTGTTTGTTTGCTGTTTTTGTTTTTTCAAGACAAGCTTTCTCTGTGTAGCCCTGACTGTCCCAGAACTTGCTTTGTAGACCAGGCTGGCCTTGAACTCAATCTGCTTGTCTCTGCCTCCCAATTAATGGCATGTGGCACAGCATCAGGTTTGTGGTGGCCTCTTACACACACACACAAGAGTTCTGGTCACTGAAGATTCAACCAGGCCTTCCCTAGGTTCCAGGAATACTATGAGGCCCAAGATGCCACACCCTCACTCTCACACTGACTCATCAGGATTACCATTAACTAAAGCACCAAGGTATTGTCTATTGACCCAGCCTCATGGCTTGGTTCCCAGGAGAAGGCTTTGGTTAGGGCCACTTGGAAGAAGTTACCCTCCAAGTTGTAAGGATTCTGTGACTAAGTCTTGAAACTCTGGAAATGCGTGTGTCCTAGAAGCATATGAGAGGGAGACGCTGAAGGTCTCGGGGTCAGTGGTGGAAGGCAGCAGGTAATGACTGTGGAGATGGGGTTTGCTATGGGCTCCTGCCCATTGGATGCTGGGGAACAGGACTCTCATGCTTTGCTCTGGCATGCTTGCCATCAGCCTTGCCTCCAGTCCTGTGCCAGCCCTGACCTTTGCCTGACCGACCTTTGGGAGAAATTTTCTCTCATGCCTTAATCACTTCCTGTCTAGACCATATTCTCAGCTCTGGGAACCAGGCTGGGACAGAGGCCTAGGGTTTTTCACACCTTGTTGTGGCCCCTCCCACAGACTTCCTCTTCCAACCTTTATTCTGCCAGCTTGCCTATGTATCTGGAGGCAACAGCCAGACCTTCCCTGATTGGGGGACATGTTTCGTGGGAACATGAGGGTTTGTCTAGAGCAACAGCTCCTTGACTTTGCAGACCCCTCCTAAGACAATCCATTACTGTACTTCTCCTGAGCACTCCTTCCCGACTGAATGTGCTGTCCCCTCTGCTGCAGGCACAATACCACCTCTCTGTCTTCTAATGAGAACATTCGGGACAGGCAGACCTGACCCCTGGCTGTGTGGCTATGGGGAAGTCACTTAACCTGTCTGAGCTGTAAAGGGCACTGGTATTGTTTAAGGAGGACTTAGTAAGGCAAGTGTAGGTACTCAGCAACTGGGATGGTGTATGGAGACTGGGCTGGGCAAGGTTCACTATTAAGATCCCTGATAGCTAAGAATTCTAGAGCTTTTGTGTTTGGGACCTCTTGGAATGAGATAGCCTACTTAAGGACATTCCCGAATTGTCTCTGTGGTGCTAATTTCTTCCAGCTTCTATGTTTGTATGATGCTCAAGATGGCAGGTGGGCCATCTTACTTATATATGTATCTATATACATGTATGTACACACACATACACACGTATGTATGTATGTATGTATGTATGTATGTACGTATATATATATAGAGACAAGCTTTCACCACATAGCCCAGGTTAGCTTAGAGCTCATGGTGTACCCTGGGATATCGTGTAACTCTCTTGCTTAGCTACCAGACTGTCAGGATTGTACATGTATATAACCATGACCGGCTTTTATTTTTTTTTCAATTACAGAGGCGCCTCTGAGAACATCCTTACATGTTCATGTTTATATATCCTTGTACTTCTGTAGCAGAGTCTCAGAGGTGGGACTATGGGATCATCTTTAACAGCTTGCTAGCTAAACGTCAGCATGCTGGCTTTTTAAGCATGGTTAACAAATCACATACTCACTGTGCCCTTCAGGATGTGCCAAGCCCTTCAGGCTGGTTCTCTTTGCTTTAGAAGAGATGGCATGTCAGGTTTGGCCCCTCAAAGAGAAGCTCCCATAATAATTCTTTATTGTTGTTACTATATAATCTGAAATAGGACTGTATGACTTTAAGGAAAGGCTATTGTAGGGCTGACAAAGGAAAGGACAGTGTAAACCTTAGTGGGCATAAAGAACCAAGTGTTTTTTTTTTTTTAGCATAAAAATATGCTGAGCATATCTGTCAGTTTACCTATAATGTCTAAAAATAGCCTTTGTTTTTGGAGCATAGAGGAGATTAGTGGTTATGTACAAGCCTGTAACAGAACGTAAGTAACCGCTGTTTTCTTGAACCGATTTCTCATTGGTACACTTCAAAAATATCTGCAAGAAATTTGTTAATATTACTTTGTGATGCTTCCCTTCACATTACAGAGGGCTTGTAAAACAAAACAAAACAAAACAAAACAAAGCAAACAAACAAAAAAACCCACCACCACCAACAACAAAAAAATGCTTGAAGGAGTCAGGTGTGGGGTGAGGTCTGGGGACACTCCAGAGCCTGAACAAGGCAGGCCTCTGTCATTGGCAGGGTCACACTTGGGAGTTCCTTCTGGTTCTGCCTGACATGGCATGGGTGTGTTTCCTGGACCTCCAGTGGACCTTGTGGCTCCCTGCCTCCTGGGGGACAGCAAAGCAGACAGTTGTGTTTGTTCTTCCCCTGAACAGGTGACACTGTTTGCCTACTCAGACCTGCTGCTCTTCACGAAGGAGGACGAGCCAGGCCGCTGTGACGTCCTGAGAAATCCCCTCTACCTCCAGAGTGTGAAGCTACAGGAGGGTAAGAAGAGCCTGACCGCCCCAGGGGCAGCATGATGGCCAGCTAGGGACTTTCTAGAAACTTGGCTGCTGGTTTCAGTGGGGCCCTTGAGAATGTGCTGTCATGATTGCTTGGGGCTGGCGGATTTCCAGATGTCACACCCTAGGCTGGCTAGATTTGCACTATACCTTGATCTCTGCAGGAGGTTTCTTTCCTAGGGAATCCAAGGAGAAGGGTAGGGAGAGCTTTGGCCTCCAAGACCTGTGTTCAGGCCCCTCGATTTTGGTGTGGCCTTGGGGAAGATACTTAACTTCTCTGAGCCCATTTCCTCTCTGTAAAGCAGGGTGATAATAGCACTTCAGAAGCTTTTGGGGTTAAGTTAGGTCGTTTATGTAAAGGGCCTTGCTCCAAGCAGGTTCCCAACAGAGGCTTCTTGAAAGTTATCTGTGGACACTCCTTTTTTAGCCGGCTGTGTGGGCCTGGTCAGAGCCTTAGGAAGCTGGAGCATGCCTGAACATCAGCAGCAAACTGGGAATTTCTAACCCAAAAGTTTCCATGGCTCCCTGGCCCACGGGGGACCAGGGAACGGAAAGCCAGCTGGGAGTATCTGTCCAGCCACAGGCTTTGGCGCCTGAGGTCTCAGCCGAAAGGGGTTCGGTTTCCTCTCACAGATTATGCAAACAACAACAGACCTGTGTGAGCTCCGGGCAGCAGGGGCACAGGGAGGAAAATATTAGCCTCGAAAGAATTCTGTTTTGGCGGGTTTTGCTCCAGAACTTCCTGACTGCTCGCAAAGCCATCCTGTGTGCTTAGTGCCCTGGCCTCCTTGAGAACTGGCCTCCCCATGGGAAGTCCTTCACAGCCCTCCCTCTCTAGCTCAGTCCTGCTCAAGGACTAGGGTGGCTACTGAAGGAGAGCAAAGGAGGCCACTAAGGGGAGAGCAAGACATCACCTTAGGGCCAGCCGATGAGGCAGTGGGAAGAGCAGGCCTCTCAGTTTCTTGGGCACTGGCTCTGGTACTCCAGATGGCTCCTCTCTGCCCTCCAGTGAGGCTGCACTTGGCTTCTTACTACTCTCCCACCTTCTCCTGTGCTCATACGCTTACACACATGCTGCTTCCCATAGTCAGCCTGGCTTCCCTGCCCTGCCCTCAGCTCAGCTGCGCTGGGACCTGCTTATACTGAAGGAGCACCCAGCAGAGCAATGCTCAGTACCATGTACTAGGTGCACAAGGGCCTGAACCCTGACTGCTGCATACACTGAAGGTCCAGGGCCACAAGCCCAAAACTCTCACTGGCTCACTCTCTAGGAGTGGGGGTGCCCTGCTTAGAATCCATATCTGAATATCCCCAATTTCCATGAGCCACCACTGACTTCCTGCCAGCTCTAAGGTGAGAGGACTAGAAGCACCCACAGATGGAACCCACAGGGCTCCTGGGGGAAAGTTGGCCAGTATTCATATCACCCTGCACCCTGTTGGGGTGTAGAGTCTGGGGGCTAACTGGGTTTACCCTCCTGGAGCCCCAGGGACTGGATTTGATGTTTGAGGGATTTAGACGCACTCTCCTCTACCAGGCAATGATGGGTGGGAAGAGCCAAGGGGTGCAGAGGAGCTCTCCAGAGACTGAGCTGCATGCAGATGTGGCCTGGGGCTGAGGCCATGTCTGCCTGTAGATGATGGGACAGCTGCGTGAAAGCTAAGGGTGGGTGACCCAGGCAGCTCCATCTCAGACAAGGTGATCATGGACACGAGAGCCTATGGGGTTGGCATGGGAGCTGTGTTCCTGTACTGGATTTCCTGGGTAGACCACAGGCCTGAGAGGGCTTGAGAGTAACCTCTGGAAAGCTTGGAGCTGCTGGGATGGAAGGAAAAAGGCTAATGGGCAGGAGCACTCAAAGTACATGGTCCAGGGCTTGGATTTCTTTCCAGACACCAAACGGAGCCTTTGTACACCCCGCCTCCACTCCTGTTTTCCACGTACTACCGAAGTCCAGTGCCCCCTTCTGCAGCTGCCAGAGTCACAGCTGTGGGGCCCAAAGTTCCGAGGCTGGTGCCATTTCCCGGCCCCTCCCACATGCCCCAAAGAGGCTCACTACTGCAGCAAGCCAGGCTTTTAAGAGTCATTTGGGGGTTAGCTGGAGTGTCTGGTGGCAGAATGGTCTTTAACTAGACTCCTAGGTTTCTTCTTGCCTTCAAGTCAGTATGTATGCATTATGTATGTATTTCAATTTCAGTGGTCAAAAAGTTGTTAAGGAATGAAGGCATCCAGCCTGGCAGTCAGTGCTGTTCCCTGGCAGGCAGAATCCAGCCTATCCCTGGGACCAAGGACTCCCTTGTGACTTGTTATCTAGGGCCTGGCTCTGCTTCTCAACCATATTCCTAGGACTTAGTAGGGAGCATGGCATACATTAGGTGACCAATGGATGCTTTTTTTTTTGTAAACAACAAATGGCTAAGAGGAGACCACAGTGCTGCCTTAGTTTGGCAGCTGGGGTATCTCCTCCCACAGAGCTCCAGACTCAAGGTCACTCCTATGGTGACTGCCTCCTTCTGTCAGCTTCTTCCAGGGTTCATCAGGATTGAATGATGATGCGATGGGAACAGGGGGAGAGCTGATGCTAACAATTGGAACATCTCCGGTCAGCCGGGGCCCATTGTGGTCTCTTCCTGCCGCTGCTGCCCGCTAGTTTTGCTACTCTTTGTGTTTCTGCCTCCCTGGCAGCCAGCATCACGCCCACTGTGTGTCTTTCTGGCCTTGCCTGTTCTTAGACATGACCTGGAAATGTCTTTTTGACTCATGGGCTCTCCAGGCACATTGGTGAGCCAGGATCCCAGCCTGGAAACTCAGCTGCCTCAGCCCCAGCTGCTGGAATGCTTGCTTGATATTTTCTAAGCTCCATGTCCACCTTGGTTCTGGCCACTGCAGTTAGAGCTGTGGAAGATGGCCTCTCCACTCGGAGCTCTTAGCCAGCTGGAATCACAGACGTATGATATAGGATTAGGAATCAAGGCTTTGTGGATTCAGATCTCAGCTCTGCCACTTAATGTCTATGAAGTTTGCTGTCCCTCCCTGACCCTGCCTTTGTATGTGGAGAATGTAGACAAGAACTCTCTTGGCTAGCCTCCACTAGTGGAGAAGGTTTGGTGACTCTTAAACCATAAGTAAGATATTCTCTGGGTAAATGCTAGATAGGCAGACATTGGCTGGGAAGTCTTCTCCGGCCTCCACCTAGCCCACGATTAGGGAACCTCCTGCATGGTCTATGCATTACATGGTGAGAAGGAAGGCCCTCTCTGGAACTAATGAATTCCAAAATGGCAGAGGCAGGAAGTGTGGTTCAAAGAAAACCCTCAATGTCTTGGTGCCCCTCTCTTCCAGCAGGGCAGAGGTTCTCTCTGCAGACACTCCTCCTGGACAACCTCGGCTCCCTCAGTTTGTTGTGCTTTTATGAGGCTCTGAATCATGCTAGGCTCTGCTCCCCTGCCATCCTACTGTCACACTGCTGCCAGCACAAGACTGTGATGTGGAACAGATGCCAAGGAGAGTTTGCAGTAATGCAGTGATGCTGGAAGGGGCGGGGCTGGTGTCAAAGCACACAGAAATTGTCATTCATCAATGGTTCCTGACATAGGGACTAACTGACAATGTGTTTCTCCAACCTCAGCACCCATGTCCCCAAGTCTCTCATTTCTTAGCTTTTCTCTGTACCTCTAGAGCCTCCTCTCCCCTTATTGCCTGCTCCCCAAACCCAGGTTTTTATTACTTTCTTACTTGGATTATAGTGACTCTCGGTTAGACTACGGTTTGCTAGGAAATGTTTCAGTATGTTTTTTTTAAGCAAAAGACATTCCTCTCCTTGTCTCCATCTCACCAACACAAAGAATCCTTAGAGGCATTGGGATCTATTTTCTTAAACACTACAGATTTCTGAGGCAGGGCTGTCTCCCTCTTCAGCCTGTCTCCAGGTGGGGAGAAGTAGAAAGATTTAGTCCAAGTTCAGAGTAGACCTCCATTTACTTATGGGATATTTTGTCCTGGCTCTGCCTGGCAGCTCCTGCACCTTGGAGCGTGTCCACTCTCTTGTTTGAGGAGGTCTGGTCTCCTCTAGTCCTCCTGCATTTTTGGAGCTTGGCTTGATATACAATCTGACTTTACCTTGTAGTCTTCTCTTCATGACAGAACCTGTTTAGTTTGATAGTTCCTTTGCCTTAAGTATGCTTTGAAGGGGTCCTACTGGAACTTGGCATTTGACGGGCATTCTGTGCTGTGGTTGAGTGTGAGCCATAGAACTGGGTTACACTGCTTGGCCGGGTAACTTTACCCCCTGGGTCCTCTATTCTCACATGAGCCTAGGATGCCAGGAACCCTGCCTCCTGGTTGTCAGGAGTGAATACAAGAGCAAGTACTCTCCCACAGCTACCCTTAGCCCTTGAGCTGACTGGTGAAAGCGTCTGGGGCAGCAGTTGGCTCAAATCCCGATGGTACTCCAGGGTCCCTGACACTTTAAGTGCTTGCTGTTACATGTGTTGGGGAGTTGCTTTCTTCAAAAATTGACACCCTGCTTGGGAAGGCCAACAGCTGGAAGTGCAGGGAGTTCCCAGCCCTTCCAGGCCTGTGTCCAGATGAGTGCTTCATGGAGAGCGTGGCCAAGTCCTGAGGAGAGGCTGAAGTGAGCAGACAGGGTGTTCATTCTTTTCTGTGCTCACTCGAACATCCCCATCTCCATACCCATGCCCCCACACCCCCAGCTGTCCTTACCTCCCAGCTGTCCCCACTTCCCAGAGTTCCCTTCCTTTCCATCTGGAGTTCTCCCAGTTAGACTCTTCCCAAGAAGGGAAGGGAACAGCCCACTGTCCCTCCCTGTTCTTTCCAGTTTTCTAACTGGTTGAGTTTGTATTCCTAGACCAGCAGTGACACCCTTAGAGAGTGTGGCCATGTTGAAAAGCTGTTTCCCAGGATGCATAGAGATGGAATTGAAGACTGTCCCTTCTTGATCCATGCTTCCCTTAGTGAGGAACAAGGCCCGCTTAAGAATCAAATGGCTCCTTAATGAATTTCAAAATAGCAAAGGCAGTAGAGGGTTTAAGGCAGAGGTTCTCAACCTGTGAGTCTCAGCCTCCTTGGGGTTCAATAGCCCTTTTGCAGGAATCACATATCAGATATCCTACATATCAGATATTTACATTATGATTCCTCCAGTAGCAAAATTAGTTATAAAGTAGCAATGAAAATTTATGGTTGGGGGTCACCACAACACAAAGGATGCTCTGCTCCCCACGCCTGCCTTCTCCTTCCTCTTGTTCAGGAAGGCACCACATACAGCCTCCTGGGTGACATAGCTGACTGTGCCCAGTGAGGCTTTGACTGTGTAGCCAATTCTAAAGTGAGTCTTCCTTTCTGTTCCCTTCAAAGGTTCTTCAGAAGACTTGAAATTCTGCGTGCTGTACCTGGCAGAGGTGAGTCCCTCTCTCCGATTTGGAGGAGAGTAGAGCGTGACCTGGTACTTCAGGAAAGAGGTGGGATAAGGCTTGTAGTTGGCCTCCATATAATCTTGCAATGAGCCAAGACAAAGTCAGGAACAGTTTCTTGCTCTGTAGAACATAGCCAGCCTAGTTACCTCTGTGTGAAAGGGCAACTAAACAGATGGTACCTGGGATGGCCCCTGAGATACCCTGCTTGGGACCTCGGGTGTCCCTGCACCTGTAGGCGTCCTGAGGGCGTGGCCCGACAGCTGCACACTGCCCTGTTTATTTATTTACTTGCCCTTCTCTTGGAGATGGCCCAGCTCCCACGCCCACCTCATTCACCCTCTTTTTCCAGGAAGTACCACCCACCCCTCCTATAAAGGCTTGTCAGTGTTTCAAAGGCCTTAAGTAATTCCCTTTACCTGGGCCAGACAGCACACACTAAAGCAAACACCACATATCCGTATTTGGCTCAGAGTGATGCCCATGAGAGGGACTGACACTCTTGATCTCTGACTGGAAGATTGTGTAGTCTTAGACAGTTGTACCTTTTCAGGAGCAAAACCAAGCAAACAGCTTTTATGCTTCATGTGGTTTGATAGGTAAAGCAGGGCTTTAACCAGAGAGGTCCTTGGTGATGAAAAATCTGAGGGCCGCAAGGTCATCCAAATTCTCTTCAGTTTTCAGCGTAATTTTCTGTTCCCAGCCTTGTTCTGCTGACACATAGCATCTGCCAAAGCAAGGCCTGTCCCTGACCTCTGCTGCCTTGTGTCTTGCCATCTGTCCCGGGAACCTTTCTATATGGATAGGGAGCAACCATCTGAGAGGAATATACCTTTCTGAGAAGAAAAGGTGCCATTTAGGGATTGAAAAGAATTCCTTTAGTTCCTCGCTAAGATAAGAGGGTTACATCTTTGAACAGACCCCAGGGACAACTGAGAATTTCACTTGAGAGTTGCCAAGAGGCAATAGAAGGTGTCATAGTAGAACTGGGGACTTGGTAGCCTGAAAGTAGAGCTTCAGACAGTGGAGATTCTCCCCTGTGTCAGCCACAGCCCAGCCCAGGCACAGGGTGGCTGGTAAAATCCCTACAGCACTGAAGAGTGTTAGGTTCCACAAAGCCAAGTGAGTGAAGTATAGACAGGAGATATACTGTGACAGGGCTGTGCCCATTGTCCCCTCTGGCTTCCCATATGTTCCATCAGCTTCTAAAATGAGGCTCTGGGTTCTCTAACAGCAAGAGAGCTTCCTGTCAGACTGGTGTTTTGCTTTCCTAGAGAAAAGTGTTTCTGCTCACTGCATCTGAGATCTCCTTTCTAGTTCTCTAAAGATTGGCTATTGATCTGAGGCCTTGAATTTCTGGAAAGCAACAGGTGACTGGACCCTGAGGGACCAGGAGAGTACAGCTCTTAGGCAGCTGGGAACTGGGAGCCTCTCACCTTAATGGTTCTGCTACTAATGAGGAGCTAGCCTGTGGTGCAGGGAGGACCACACTGCTTGCTTGCTCAAAGTCCTGAGCATTCTTGGCACAGGTGGTATTGGGCCCCATGGAGATCCCAAACAAATCTTAGTTAGAATTTCTACTGAATAGTTTATTCTCTGTTGCTTGATGTCCAAGTGGCACCCAAAGAAGAAACCTGGAGAGGATTTGAGGTTTTGAGAGGGGTTTTCTCCTTCTGTATTAAGAAAGCCACAACTGTCCTATGGGACAACACTTGGTCCTGGGTTATCCTAAGCAGTCTTTTGTTTTTGTCTCTCTTTCTTTTTTTCCTCCTTTTTGTGATACAGGCTTTCTCTGTGCAGCCCTGGCTGTCCTAGAACTCACTCTGTAGACCAGGGTGTCCTTGAATTTAGAGATCTGCCTGCTGCCTTGTATCTTGTAACTCTGTCTCCCAAGTGCTGGGATTAAAATTGTGTGCCACCACTCCTGGTCTGCTCTAAATAGTCTTAATCCCAAGGACAGATGCAGCCCACAGCTGGCTTTCACAGCATGGGACACATTGTTTGGAAACTGTTTTCTCTCTCCGTTGTAATATGAAGAAGCTACTTTTGGAAATGAGGAGGTCCTGCCATTTCTTGAGTGATCTGGGGCAGGTTACATACTCCTGACATAGGCAGTGAGGTTGTCCTTGCAGGACTGTAATGTTAAAATGAGATTCAATAAGACAATACATCTAAAACACTTAGCCCAGAGCCCGGCACTCAGCATGCTTGGCGAGTGGCAGCTAAGTAGTAATTAGATCAGAGAAGGAGGAGGGGCTTTTCATGTTCATTTACCCTCCATTATAGGTTTCACAAATGATTCACCCATCTTTTAAAAGGACAGCTAGGTGGACTGTCTCACTTCCCAAGTAACACACCTACACAGTTAGTTATACAGGCCTGGCAAGATCACAAGTTCTGGAGTCTGTCAGGATCTTCTTAAGATTTGGCTTCTCAGAACCTTAGTCTTCTCATCCAAAACAATGGTGACAGCAGGGTCTTTCTTGCCTACCTGCCTCCTCGGTCATCATGAGAGAATGAGATGGAACATGCTTGTCATGGCAAATAAACAGGCTTCAATTACTGCTGAAGCTGTTTGGGTTTTTACAAAGATAAAATCAGTTCAGAGCAAGGAGGTTAGGGAAGATGGGAGTTTTAAAGAGGCCAAGAGGAGCTGGGAGACTGGTTGGATTTGAGGTCACAGTTAAGTACAGAGGTCCCCTACCTACTGCTGTGGGATAAGGTTTATGCAACCGAAAAGCCTGTTTTTGGTCATGCACTGCACAGTCAGGAGGCAGTGCCTTTGAGGGGACAGCCAAAAGGCAATGCCTTTGAGGGGACAGCATGAGGATTCCTTTAAGGTGGCTTACAGCCTTGACCCTGGCATCTGATTTTGAAGCCACTGAGTAGGTCAGAATTGAAACCAACTAATTGGGTCATTTGGAGCACACACGGAATTATGACAGATGGTTCACATGTGGGGCCAGCTGGGCAGGCAATGAAGACTCACAGTTTGGACAGATTTGGGCAGGTAGGGATTTAGCCTCTCTTCAGGGAGCTGGCTCTCTGTCTTGGCTAAGCCAGTCTTCAAAACTCAGCCTCCTTCCAAAACTGTTTGTCCATCTAAGACAGCCCCACCTGGGGTAAGGACCTGGGTGCTGAGGAGGTCTTCTAAGTTCTCCAGCATTGCAGCAGGTTTTGTTTCAAGCTGTCAGATGCAGTCCTGGCCTTTGCTGCTGAGACTGACAGTAAGGTCACCGTCCTGAATCCAGGACACCACTCTTGGAGTCTCTGGGCTCAGTTGCTGGCTGCAGTGACTTACTGAATCTATGTAATCGTTGGATTGGCCTGGTGCCTGTGTCAGATCAGAACACTAAGAAGTTTTTCTCAAGGATGTCAGTAAAATAGAATGACTTCAGCTGTTCCCTCACAGGGTTGTTGGAAGAAATATCAAGGTATGGCTGGTGAAGAGGTTGGTGCTGTGGAAATCAATTCAGGATTAGGAGCAGGGACGCTGGCTGCTCCCAAGACGCTTTCCCATGCCTTTGTAGGGAGAGACTTGCCATGCCAGAGTAGTAAGCTGCTGTAGAAAAAGCTGCTAGAGACCACCACAGCTAGAGAGCCCTCTGGTCTACATACAGTTCCTTCTGATGGCACGACACTCCTGTTGCCTTCAGACTTCGAGACAGAGCAGTCCTGCCAGCAAGGGGTGTAGAAGCCTCACCAGGAGGTAACATCTTCCAGAGCTTGGAGATGAAATCACAGCAGGTGGCTCTCCCTGGCTCAATATTTCTCTGATTCATTGGCTTCGAGACTCAGAAAACCCTTGGCCATTTGGAACCTTGGTTTTCCCCCTCCGAAAAGGGGAATAACAATCCACGCCCCATCTGGGCATGGCAGTACATGTCTGTAGTTCAGAGGTAGCAGAAGGATCACGTGTTTCTGGGCAGCCTGGACTGCACAGTGAGTTCTAGAATAGCCTGAGCTAAAGGATCTTGAGATCCTATCTAAAAAATCCAGGGATGGGAGTAGAGTACTTGCCTAGCATGTGCATGAGCTTGGGTTTAATTCCCGAACCACAGAAATAAAATAAGAATAAAGAACCCACACCTTCTCTGCTTCTTGAAATTGCCCAGGTCCAGATGAGATCACAGATGACAGACTAGTATAAAGTCAATAAATTAGACGGTGAACAGTCAGAAACCCATATGGTGAGGTAAGAGCAGGCCTAGGAGGCTCAGGCTGGGCTGTGTTTGTTGAGAGGTGGCCTTTCTAAGCTGGAAAGGACCTTCTTGGTCCCTCCCACCAGGGGAACACCATAAGATGGGAAGCGGAAGGCCTACTGCTCAATGGGCTTCCCCCTGGGGAATTCAAGGCTTGTTTGGCCCACAGCAGGTAGGAGAGGTCTGGAAGCGGAGGGACCCGTCTTTAAGTGCAAGCGTGGGCTTGCCACAGCTCATCCTCTCAGCTCCCTCTCCCTCCCTCGTGCTTTTAGGAAGAAAGCTTCTCAGTACTTTGCAGCATGAGAGGATGGCAAGCACTCCAGGGACATAGGATGGGAGGTGTTCCTGCCCTGAAGGTTGGATGCTGAGAAATAACAGTACTGACTGCTCAGGTCTATGGAAGTCCTTATTGCTTCATGGCTCTCGGGTGGGGGCCATGCCACCATTTTACAGAAAGCTTCTGAATTTCCAGAGGTTGGCAGCTGGGAAGTAACAAAGCTAGCATTCAAACCAGGTCTGAAAAATGGAGAGACTGGGCCGATGCATGGTCCTTCTCTCCCAGCTCAACACTCTTGGTTCCTTGGTTAAGTATTATCACTAGTGGGGTGAAGAAGAACTTGTCATCTTCTGATCCCAGTGTCTAGTGGGGGGTAGGGGTGTGGACAACAAATCTCTGAAGACCCTACACTCTCGGACCTACCCCACCTTGCCCCGCCCCCCATCAGGGGTTGACTGTCTGGTACTATATCAAAGCTTCCATGGGTCTGTTGTCATCATGGAAGTTCTTCCAGGCAGCTAGAGTTTACCAAGGCCAATGATTACCTGGCACTGTGCTAGGCCCAAATGAAGAGAGCCTTCTAGGTGTTTGTCATCAGCAAGATTCAAATGACAGCCAGATTAACATTGCACAGCAGCTGATGAGACACCCAGCTAAGGTGCTGGGTAGTGTTAAAGGGCCCCGTGACTGCCCATCCTACACTTTCTGAAGGGATTCCAGTTCTGTTGTTATATTCATCCAACTAACGTTGGCCTGTGATCTGAAGAAGGTGCCATGAGAGAAGGGTGTTCTGTGGTGTGTGTGTGTCCATGGAGCACCAGCTCAAGTGCTTGGTCCTTTGGCTTCCCCATGTGATCCCCAGCTGCTGCCTTGTGCTGCCTGCTCCAAGGGTGACCTCACCCTCTGGCCTGTAGCTCTCCACAGGCTTCCACTGTATAGAGAGCCACTGCCTCCCCCACTCCCGCTACTCAAACTGTAGCCTCGTGGCTCCCAAATGGCATTTCCCAGGTCCTCTAACTACCTCAGTGTCACCGGGGATTGGTGTGCATTTGTTGTTCTTAGCCGACACTCCCATCTCTGATGTAGCCTCGCCCTCTGGAGCCTAGGGGATGGGCTTGGGCCCTGGAGCCCCTTGAGTCAGGGAGCAGCCCTGACCACCCATTCCTTTCTCTGTTCTCCCTGACGTCAGAAGGCAGAGTGTTTGTTCACTTTGGAGGCTCACTCACAGGAGCAGAAGAAGAGGGTGTGCTGGTGCCTGTCAGAGAACATCGCCAAGCAGCAACAGCTGGCCTCATCGCCCCCGGAGAGGAAGGTAAGAACTCCGCCAGTGGCTGCAGCCCTGCCTGCCATCTTTCCCTCTGCCTTTAAGCCTTGGATCTGAGCTGGAAGTTATCCTGAGCTTAGTCCCTGAACTGGGGCAGTGGGCTTGGCAAAGGTCTGTATTTGAATATCTCTCCTTGGGTTTTCTATGGGCCTGTATAATGGGTTTGACATTGCTTGCAGAAGGAACAACAGCCAAATTGAGCTCTACTCTTCGGTTTGCTGGCAAGGTTTTACTGCCCTTCTGCTGTTGGATAGGCTGCACCCAGGGGCAGCACACTGCTGTTAACACTAGCCTGAGACAGACATAATTGAGGGGATGTTTGTGGTAGAACACCATAGTTTGATGCTTGCCAGAGCCAGGTGGCACTGACTTTGGGTTGCTGAGGCCTAGGGCTGGCCAGCTGGAACATCCGGGAGATTAATGATGACCAGTGAAGGCTGAGCTGGACCATTACAGCTCTGTGCCTGGAGAATAGAGGAGATGGGAGTGGGATAACAGCCGTCTCCTGTGATACTCAAATGTCTGCCTTAAGGTCCAGCTGTTTGCCCACTGTGAGTCATTTAGGAGTCTTTTCTTATTATAAGTGCTGGCCATTTGGAATTTGGGGTGGTAGCTCTGTCAGCTCTGGGGAAGAGGAAATGAGAGGGGCTGGAAGCTTGCTAACCTGTGGGCCCTGTTGGCTGTTTGATATGTTCGGGCTACCAAGCCACATGCCCTGGCTTTCAGAGGGGGCAGTAAGTGTGTGGGAGAGGTGCTGGCAGCCCCTCCGTTCAGTGGTGGACAGCTGTTCTCCAGCAAACTATCAAGGCGGGCGAGGATCGGAGAACTGCACCATCCTAGACTTTGAAATGTGTTTTTAGGGGGAGAGACTGAGTCAAACACTGTTGCTGATGGCCAGTGTAACTGTGGATGAGCCCCCTTGTTGACCCATGCTTTGATGGCTCCCTCAGAGGGGCCAGTGGTTCCTCCTTTAAGGATTGCTGTGGGCATTAAATGGGAGAGGATATGCAGTTCATGGTGTAGCACCAAGTATGTAGCAGGTGTTCATTCAACAAACACTAAGTGGAGCACACTCTTCCTCCAACCCCATTTCAGGTGGCACTGGCTGGTCCCCATCATCACAATCCTCCATCACTATGACTATAAATTGTCTTACTCCCATGGATCTGCACGGGCTGCAGTCAGCGTACAGGCCACTTCCCCTTCAGTGGTACAACCCTCAGGTCACCCAAGGCCAGCACTCAGGCTACTGTTTCCTTTTCCAAAGGCTTTCTTCCTCTCACCTGGGGGAAGAATGCACTGTGCTTTGGCTGCAGAATTTGCTGGCTCTGGAGAGCCACAGCCTCTCAATACCTTGGAAACTCTCCAATGCGGGCTCACCTGGGAATGTGGGAATACCTAAAAGGCAGGCTGTTTCAGAGAGCCTCTGGGCCCTGCACAGTGATGGGCTTGGTTGGCTGACCCTGAAAGGGTTCCAGCCCCTGACTCACCCCTAATATGTGGGTGTCCCAGAGAGTCAACAGTCTGGACACCTCATTACACCAGCTCTGTAAGTGTGTTCTTAGAGGAGCAGTTGTAGGGGTTGCAAAAGAGGGTGGAGGAAAGCCTGGTAGCTAGAACAGCTTTGGAGGTGTATTGTGTGGCTGAGACCAAGGCCCTGCCAAGACTTAAACATCTCCACTCTCCTGGGGAGATAGTTACTGCACCACGTGGCTTTTGTGAGGCAGACCCCCACCCCCAGGGTGTGTGTTTTGCTGCTCAACCCTATCCAGCCACACCTCCACCTTAAGGAATTTTAACAACGAGTTTCATGAGTCACTTGCAGAGTGCTTCTTGAAAGAGGTTCTGGTAAATCTGATCCTCTCCAGCCCTCTCAGTCCAGGCAAGCTTCAGCAACTCTAATGACTGGGCCCATCTCTCTTCCACCTGTACTTAGCCTCAGGGTGACTGCAAACATCCTTCCCAAAGGATGGCCTTCCCCAGGCTGGCCATGAAGGTTATACTCCACCAGAGGGAGGAGCAAGAAAGCCAAGCAGGTCTGGGAAGCTGGCTCTTGCTTCCAGGCATGAAGGTTGTGCTGGACCAGTGCTGGGGTGCCATGCCTTTCCCCTTCTGTTCTCTTTGTGAACACTCTGCCTCCTGTGGAAGTGAGGACACTGTGCCTAGGCAGCCTGCCCCATTCCAGGGCCCCTACAGGGAAAGAAGGGCTCATAGAGCAACCGTCAAACTCACCCCTACCCCTTCCTACCCCGGCCTTTGCTCCTTTCCATCGTGGTGCTCACCCTTTAGAATGTAAAGCTCTTCTCCAGTCACACACAGTGATAGGTACAACTTGTCCTGAGAAGGACTGGTGATGCTCATTGTGAGGACACACGGGGAACGGAGAAGGTGAGTGTAAAGAGCAGCAGGAAAGTGTGTGGCACTACCTGCTGCACAACCCTATGGCAACCACTCCCAGCAGTCGGAAGTCACCTGCTTGGTCCTTTCTGCTTTGTGATCCTGAGAGGCCACCTCTCTTAGGAAAATGCACTCTGGAGAGTTCTTTCTCTTTCACAACTTTGTGTGGGAAGGGGAGGAGAATATCTGTGGCTGGCGTGGCAATGTAGAGGTCCTAGTACAGTGTGTGTGTGTGTGTGTGTGTGTGTGTGTGTGTCTGTCTGTCTGTCTGTCTGTCTGTCTGTCTGTCTGTCTGTGTCTTTGTGTGTAGGTCAGAGGTCTATGCCAGGTGTCTTCTTCAGTTGCTTTTCACCTTAGTTTTAGAGATAGCATCTCTCACTGAAACTGGGGTTCACTGATTCTGCTAGGCTGGTTGGACAGGAGCTCCAAGGATCTTCTTGTTTCAGCCTCACCTCCACTAGGATTACAGGAGTACACCGCCATGCCTGGCTTCTTATATGGTTGCTGGGTTCTCAAACTCAAATCCTATGCTTGTGCAACAAGCATATTGCCATCTTCTCCAGCCTCTACTTTCAGCATTTTGAGACAGGGTTACCTGTAGCCTAGACTGGCCTCAAACTCCATGTGTAACTGAGGATGACCTTGAACTTTGGATCCCTCCTGCTTCAACCTCCCAAGTGCTAGGATTATGCATGTGTACCACTATACCCAGTTTATACAGCTCTGGGAATTGAACCTAGGACTTTCTGCACGACAAGGACATATTTTGTCAACTGAGTTCCATCCCCAGCCCTCAAGATGTTCTTTCTCTTCTTGGGAATAAATGATCTGCCTCCTTTCACCTCCCTGCCTCCTGTCCTGTCCCAGCTTCTCTCTCCTGCTCAGACTCATGCTTCAGCTTTAGAACTCTGCCCCTCTCTTGCTTCATTACGTCTCCCTGGAGGGCATCGTCCTTTCTTCTGCCTTTGATAACATGGACCAGGCTCCCTCTGCCATACTCCTAGCACTACTGTGATGCTTCTCATTAGGTGTGCTCAGAGCTGGTCCATGCTGTGGCCAGTGAGGCTTAAAGCCCTCAGGGTCTGGCTGATCTATACAGTTTTGATTATTTGATCAAATGCACATGATGGATGTGTCTTCTGTGTCTGGCATTGCTTTAGATTCTTTGGGATCACAGATATGAATGGCACCTCATCTGAGTCCTTATAGACTTCTAATTGGAAAGGGATGATGTGGTTACTGGAGTGATGATCCAAGCATTGTAAGCCATGCCTGTAGATCTGAGAGTTGTCCATGGGGGTCCCGACTGTCCATTCATGGTCAGCAGTGTACCTCCCACTGGTCACCCATGCAGGTTCTTCTGGGCTGGGCTCCAGAACCTTCTGAAAAGAGTAGGCTTATTTCAGTCTTCAGGGCCTGAGGGTGAGAAGGGTACATGGATCAACCCTGTTCTCAGGTGCATCCTGGGCTCTATGAAGGGATATATCATATTCTCTCCTTAGGGATCACAGGCTGGTGATGGAGACAGACATGGCAACAGATAGTTAAAAGTGATTGCACAGACATGTGAGCTTGGAGGAACCACTTATCCTCCCTGAAAAGATTTCTCATCAACAAAGTGGATCGGGTAGCCAGGGTTATTGTGGGGTTCAATCTGGGGTTGTGTAGGGCTCTGCAGCATGCAGGAGGTCCCCAGTGAACCACCCACTGTGATGCTCATCATTGTCTATTAGTGTGACTGCATAGGACAATTTATTGTTATCCTTGTTTATTGAGGTTGACACTGATCCTCAAGCTCATGCCACAACTGTTTTTTTTCTCTCTCTCTCCCTCATAGCTACCTGCCAGATTCTAGAGCCCTGGCAGGGAAACTGAGGCCTCTTGAGCTTCTCTGGCAATGAGCCTTCCAGATGTGACACTGAGGTGTGTATCACCTTGCCGTCTCCTCTGGGATGGCTAGAGATGGGTCTCAGAGATGCCAGGAACTGTCTGAGTGCCTTAGAAAGAAGCACAGGCAGGTTGTGGAGTCAGGCAGTCCTGATCAGAGTGGACAGCGAGCTAATTCCAGTTCTGTCTGGTTCCACAGAAACTTCACCCTTACGGCTCTCTCCAGCAGGAGATGGGGCCAGTCACCTCCATCAATGCCACCCAGGATAGAAGCTTTACCTCATCAGGACAGACTCTGATTGGCTGAGCAAGCCCAAGGGCGGGACTATACTTCTGGCAACTTAACCCTTTGGGGGCTTCCCCTACCACACAGTAACCTCATCTCAACTGGACCCAAAACAGAAGACCAAGATGGTGGGCCTAGGGGCATCTGGAGGGAGTGGTCCCAAGGGTGTGTGTGGACTGGCAACAGGAGGAACAGTGGTGTGAGAGACTCTGTGGGCTTGTGCAGAGTGGTACCCAGAAGTCCTGGATGGAGAAGATTCTGAAGCAAGCTCCCTTCAAGTCAAGCAGAAGGAGGCTGAATGGCACCTGTGCACCTTCCTGGGCACAGCAGGAAAGAGGGAGAGGTCACTCTAATGGAGGACAATGCCTGTGACCCATTCCTGCCAGAAGATATCTCACCTTCTCACTCCTGTTTCATCTGGACACATTTACTTCTCAGTGGATATTGGGGGCTATCTCCTTTGTGCTAGTGTCTGTGCTAGGGGATACTGTCCATCAAGATTATAGCCCTCCCAGTCCCGATAGGGAGAGAACATTAAATAAATCAACACCAATCTATGATCACACACTGGGAGAGTCTGTACAGAACCATCACAGATGTCTTCAGAGAGGGCATTGTCTCTAGTTGTTATATGTGAGGGATGATGCAGAAAGACATAGCTTGTAAGCTGTGTGAGCTGAGGCCTATGGGATGGAAAGGAGCCAGCCAGCCAAAGACTTTGGAGAGGGCGTTCCAGGCAGTGGAAACAGCACAGGAAGGGATGAGAAAGGAGGGAGCATGGTGTGTTGTGGACTAGAGGGAGGCTAGTATGGCTGCACCTTTGTGAGGAGGAAGATGGAGCCAGGCCACACTACTTGGGCCATACATGGTAATTGTTTGTTGATTCCTACATAAAGTAGGGAGCCATGGAAGGCTTTTGGGGAAGGGTGTCATAGACCCCTCAAGTGCGTGTCTACAAGATAAGATTGCAGCTAAGAAGGGCTCAGTGGGTATGAGGCTGGTTAGGGCTCCCTTCAGGCCTCCAAGTTAGGGATAATGGTGACTTGTTCTAGAAGGTGCTGGGATAGTAGGTATTGGAATGCTATGCTCTGGGATAAGGAGGGATGATTTTTCTCACCCCCACCTGCCCTCATACTCCACTGAGTCTTGCTGTCTCAGTGATGTGAGGTTTGAGGCCTCTCTCATAAAAAGTACCCTTCTGGTCAGTCTAGACCTAGGGCCAGTGCTGAGCTTTTGGGAATGTCCATGCCACTGTAACAGTGAAGCTTCATTTTTCCCAAGGTGGGAGAATTCATAGTTGCCCTGTCCTCAGGCTCCATAGAGATCATCTATGTTAGTACTAACTCTCATTTTGAGGGGTATAGAAGAAAGCCAGGGTCTTACACTTGGAGAACTGCCTTTTCCCTCTTCCTTCCTTCTTTCCTTCCTTCCTTCCTTCCTTCCTTCCTTCCTTCCTTCCTTCCTTCCTTCCTTCCTTCCCTCCCTCCCTCCCTCCTTCCTTCCTTCTTCTTTCCTCTCTTCCTCCTCCTCCTCCTCCTCCTCCTCCTCCTCCTCCTCTTTCTCCTCCTCCTTCTCCTCCTACTCCTTCACTTTCTATGGGACTTCTAAGGGCCAGGGTCTAGGAACCAGGGCTAGATGTTGCTCAGCAACTTTCACAGAGACAAAGCAAAAGGTAGCTTGTCCAGGGCCAGTGATGGGAGCTGGGATGGGCAGCTCAAACACCCTTCCCTAACTGCAGAGATCTAGCGGGACAGAATCCCAAGGCTGTAGTTAGAGGGACATAGGCTACAGGCTATTTGCACATCTAGCTACTGGGGACTCAGAGACAGAGAGCTGCAGTGATGGCCAAGGCCAGAGAAGCCTCTGACCTTAGTCATGTAGGTTCTTAGGGAAGATTCTTGTGCTCTTATGAGTTTGCTAAACTGCCAGGGCCACCTGAACCCTTAAACAGTGACCCCTTATTTTCTGTTTCTCTTCCTTCTAACATAGGAAAAAATGGGACCATGTTGAATCATCCGTCTAATGGGAAATGGGGTCAATCTGCAGGTGTCAGGCTAATGCCAAGCCCAGTGTGGAAAGATGCTGCTTGGCCTGGTACAGGGATATGTAGCACCACGCTGCCAGCCAGTGATCAGCCTGCAGGGTCTGTGCAGACAGCAAATGACACTTTGATTTCATTTGACTCTCTTACATAATGACCTCAAGGGGACCATGAGGCACAGGAGAATTGCCAGTCTGGGAAATCAACAATCTTGTCTCTCCTGGGTCTGGGGACCTACCTCCATCCATCAGCTAGGTACAGAAGACAAGAAAGAGCTCCTGGCTCAGAAAAATGGAGTATCTGAACATAATACCCATCCTCAGGGAAGGGCTGTTCTCCCTGATAAGCCTCCAAGTAGGGCAGATTCTCCCATCAAGCTCCCAGGCCTGCTGGCTGATGGAGAAGAGAACAGGCACTCCTGGCAGGTCCTGGGCTAGCTTGCTCAGTGACTTTGGTGAACCACACCACCATGACTGTCTTGCCTCATGAGTCAATGCGACAATTAATGTCGTGTCACGGGCCCTGAGAAGATGAAATATGACCTGATGGCCACTGCTCTTCAGTCCATCCCAGCTGTTCAAGAAAATGAACAAGCTCTTGACACTGCCTCTGAGAGTCATAATCACGGGAAACATGGCTAAGCTCCTCCTTGCCATATAAATCACACTAAGAAGCACACAATGACCTCTTTCCTGATGGGCCAATTATCTTGGGTGGTATCTTTGGTCCCAGAGCTGGGAGGATGGGAGCACAACTGCTTTATTGTTGTAAGGCCATCTGTGAGATTTGAATACAAAGTGCCCCTTTTAGTCTCCTATGTGTTCTTGCATCCCATTTCTGTGTCTTGGGCTCTGAGTCTTTTGAAGCTCATCTCTCCATATAAGCTGTCATGTCTGAGTCTTTTGGCCCTTTAGGAGCTGTAACCACATGCATCTTTTGGGGATGGTGATACTTATTTGTATATGTATTATTGTTGTTGTTGTTGTTATTGTTATAATATTAATTTCCCCTCTAACTTTTGCCATCAAAGCCCTTACTAATCGTAACCAATTCCGAGGCACCAAAAAGGTTCTCCAAAGTAGAGGCATAGGCAGGTTTGCCACGTGGATGCATACCTACAGTGAGAACCCCACAGTGAGCATGGAGTTTGGAGGTATGAGTGGGGTCCCTAGCTTTGTCTCCCGTAAACAGACTCATTTTGAGAATGGAAAAGCGAAAGGTTGTGAGCAGTTAAATGATCTAATCTATGTCAGGTAGCTGGTGAGAGACCTAGTCATTTGTCCTTTGAGGAGGCAAAGATGTTATGAAGGACAGAATAAAAAAGGTCATTTGTGAGCTTCAGGGAGAGGCAGGAGGCAGTCATGGATGTCTCCGACATCTTGTCCCATTCTTCTGACGAAGAGTGCTTTTGGGGCCAATTAAATGAGACACATTATTTTGCCACCCAGTAGAGCATTACTTCCCCTAAATGGTAGCCCAGGCTAAAAATCAAATCTATTTCCACAGGACTTGGCAAAGGCAGAACTAAGCTCCTAAAACAGGCCGTCAAGAGGCTCTGGAGTTCTGGTGATGCCCCTTTCCCTTCAAAGTCTGGCTTTCAACAGGGCCATTGGTCACCATCTTGGGACTTGGCAGTAAAGGAATGATGCCAGAGGCAGGGAGGGGTAGCTTACTTAGACTCCAGCCTGCTAGTGTGAGCATCAGTGCACAAGGTAGGAGTCTTTAGCCCAGGCCCAGTGGAGGGCAGGAGAGGGCCTGTCTCTGCCAGAATCTGTGCCTGGGTTTTGCTAATCCGATGGATGGTTTAAGATGTCAGCCCTAAGTAGCTGGGAATCAAAGGGATCAAATTTCAGCCTCCCTGCTCCCCCTCCAACCCCCTCTCCCTGCAGTGCATTCTTTTCTCGAGCTCCACTGTTTTCCAGGCTGCCTCCAGCCCTCCAGCCCTCCAGCCCTCCAGCCCTCCCTCCCACTGCTGGGCTGGCCAGGCTGCCTTCTCCACTGTCTTGCTCTCCAGGTAGCCATCTTTCTTTTTCTTCTTCAGCTCTTAAAGAACAGAGAAGACCCTGCCTCTATGCCCTATCTTACCTTTCTTTTTCTTCCAATCTAGTCTCTTAGCCCTTACTAAATCTTTGGTTCAAGTGTAGAACGCATGGTAGTGCTAGATGACCTGCTGGAGCACTCACTGTGAGCCAGGCATGGCATCCAATGCCTGACCTTCCTTGTCTCTTTTGATCCTCACTGGAGCCTGTTGTGGTCTGTTACCCTCTTGAGAACCGACTCCTGCTCTACTCAGTTTATAGATGAAGATCCTGGGTCTTAGAAAAGTTAAACCTGCTTGATATCACACAGCTAATGTGGACAGTCCTGCTCACAGGATCCACCACAGTTATTTGCTTCTACTGTTTTCTTGCAACCTTCCAGTTGGGAAGGACTTGCAGGGCTGGGCAGTCACAGTCTTGTCTAAAGGCTATCCCGTGGTCTTTAGCGTAAAGCCTGGGCCACCCCCTGACTCTCCAGGTTCTCCTGGCTACATGGGTGGGAATGTCCTTTCCTCCCAAAAGAACTTGTGCCTTTCCATGGTCAGGCTGTTCCT
This sequence comes from Cricetulus griseus, assembly GCF_003668045.3. Classification (NCBI taxonomy): domain Eukaryota; kingdom Metazoa; phylum Chordata; class Mammalia; order Rodentia; family Cricetidae; genus Cricetulus; species Cricetulus griseus. The sequence continues at coordinate 83,217,535 of NC_048595.1, read as the reverse complement.
TGACACTGTTGTCTACCTTCAATGTCCCTGATGGATGGATGGCTGCAGTCGCGGGGAGACCATCATGACTTAGCACCTCTTTTAAGATACTTTCTGAGGCATGCCTCAGGGTGCTACCCGGCCCATGCTGTGCTTGCCAGAGGAGTGTGTTCATCCTTAGCATGGCACGAGATAGTTCTCCCTCACTTGCAAGCCTGCAAGCTCCTTGGGAGCAATGGAGGCCATAGCTTAGTTCATCCCATAGTAGATGCTCAGTAGATGGTGTAGAGCTGAATTCAGCTGTTCAGTGGGACCCTTGTTCTATTCTAGAATGGAGATAGAGGAAACAAGATAAAAAAGGAGAAGTGACCTCTGTGCTCAGGGTCATGAGCAAACCGGAGTTAGAGCCCTGGGGCCAGAGCTGAGGCTCTGGCTCAGCATTTGTGTTCTTGCTCCACAGTTCTGCAGATACCAGCAGGCCCACACCCCCACTTGATCTATGATGTAAGCTGACCAGGTTTGCAACAGGCTGGAGGAGGGTTATCCTATCCCCAAGCTCACACAGGCATCCCTGGAGAAAAGAAAGTTTTATCAGAACTGATCCTTGGTTCTCTAAGTCCAAGGGCTCCCCTCCCAACAATCCCTTTGCCTCTGGGAAAACCAAAGTAGGATTCAGAAGTCCTGGACCTGAATATTGACTTATCTAACACTTACTGTGTGACCTTGAACAAATCACTTCACAACTCTGATCAGCTGTTTCCTTAAAACTTTAAAAAAAAATGAGGAAGGTGAATACAGGTGGTCTCCGAGGCCCGCCAGAATGCAGACTAACCATAATGATTGTCAGAGAGTAGTTATGCCCTTCAAAAAAGCAGAAACAATTCAGGTTCCTTATCATAGTCACTGTTCTTGGGGTACAGACCCATATCCAGACATGTGACACGGAGATTACAGAGGGAAGGATGGGCAGTAGTCAGCACCTCAGGACTCTAGGAACAGGTTAAAGGAAGAAGGAAGTCAGCTAGCTGTCTTAGGCTTCACCTTGAACTAGGAGAGCATGGGTGTGGTTATGTGTGAGCAATGGAGGTGGTCAATTATCTTCATTCCCTTCTAGAACAGATGGGTGCTATTCAGCTCCTATCAGAAGAGGTTCTAATTACAGACACCTATGTGAGAAACCCTTTCCTACTTCCTCTGCATCCCAAGGTCCCTCTTCCCGGCTGCCCTGGATAGCAGTTCCATTTGTCTCCCAACCAGTTTCCTCTCTGGCTCTCTGCCCTTCACTGTGCTCAGCATTCCCTGAACTCTTGCTTGACTTCATGTATGTTCATGTGCACATGTATTCTTCAGCCAGCCCTCCTGCCGCTGAGCCTCAGGCTCACTTTCCAGGAGAGCTCTTGGTGATCAATCTGCCCTCTCTGTTTCCAGTGTCTTCTGCAGACCTGTTCAGAAGGCATCTTTCCATTGCAGTTAATATCAGTCATTCATTGCTCAGACAAAAAGCAACCCAAGATACATTTTCTGTAGAGGGCTATTAATGCCATTATTGCAGGAAAACAGCATTCTAGTGGTCTGCCTGGTTGGAAGATTAAGGTTTGTCTAGGCTAGCCTAGGAGGTGGACCACCACTTATGGCAATCTCCTATGGGAAAAATGCATTCTGAGACTCATATTCAACTCCCAGAAGTCTTTGGGAACATAATACAACACATATATCTTAAAGTGGAGAACATAGTATGTATGCTGAGTAACTGAAATTGTGGCCCAAACTGTAGAATGTGGAATTGAAAGCCTCCCTTGTCCCCCAGGGAGATCAACAGCTTAACAAGCCGATTTGTAGAGAACAAGACCAGGATAGAGCCTAGAACTTGGCCAAGGGTACATAGTTGGTGACTTGAAGGTCTGCCAGAGGGGATACAGATGGTCTTAGAAAGCAGTGTTCCTCTCACTGAGCAGCTATGCTGTCATTAGGAAGCCCCCAACCTGTGAAATGTTGGGAACTGAGTAACTAGCCCCCATGGTGACGGGCTGACAGCATGGGGCATTATCTGATCAGCAGGCATGTCTACAAATTCTGGGCACGTTCTGACTGGAAGAGAATGAATGGGCTGCTGTGTTTTACCTAAAGCTGGGCCATGTGGAGTACAGCAGGGGCTGACAGAGACACTCTGCTTCCTGTAGCCTGTTCTAAAAATAGCAGTGGGAACATTGCTGAGGGGAAGAGGAGGGGGCTCCTTGGGATCTGGGTGGGGATGCCTCGCCCCTTCCTCTTCCTGTCAGGCCCTTTATGAGGAAGTCCTACAGGTTCATAGAATTCAGGTCTAGGAAGGCCCTGGACGCCTAGAGCTGAAAAAGGACTGTTCGGCAGTCACCAAGTCTGGGGACAAGGTTCCAGAAGGTGGGCTCTTTTCCTTCCTGCTCTTTCAGAGGGCCACCTCAGGTCTCCTGAGGCCTCTCTTGTGGCCTTGGGTGCTCAGGGCCTGGGAACTCCTGGGACCGGATGTGGTCTGCCTTCCTGAGAGCTGCCTGCCAGGCGAGGAGCCCCCGGACTAGTCCACCCTGTTCCTTGACCTCAGCCAGCTGGCTTTTAGTACCATACCTTCCCTTTACTGGTGTCCCTTCCTTGCTGTCCTCTCTTGTCACTTCCTGCACTGTCTTCAGACAGACAGCCTGGAGGAGAGAGGACCTCATAGCCCTTGCACCTTCTCTGCCCTTTCTAGGGACAGGCAAAGGCAGCTGAGGGATCTGCAGGACTGCAAAATGAGGCAAGAGCCCACGCAGCCTGCATCCACTGTATCCTGTCGTGATGGGAGGGGATGCACAGGACATCTCTTACAATGCCCTACAAGAAGTAGGTTCCCAAGCTGGGTGTTGGTGGTGCACGCCTTTAATCCAAGCACTCGGGAGGCAAAGGCAGGCGGATCTCTGAGTTTGAGGCCAGCCTGGTCTCCAGAGCGAGTGCCAGGACAGGCTCCAAAGCTACACAGAGAAACCCTGTCTCGAAAAACCAAAAAGGAGGAGGAGGAGGAGGAGGAGGAGGAGGAGGAGGAGGAGGAGAAGGAGGAGGGAAAAGAAGAAGAAGAAGAAGAAGAAGAAGAAGAAGAAGAAGAAGAAGAAGAAGAAGAAGAAGAAGAAGAAGAAGAAGAAGGTTCCCAGTAAGAAAAGCAAACTTGGAGAAAATTAGTAGTGATCCATGATGGATTCCCCACGACCCTCTACTACAGCAGAATAGCAAGGTTATTATTTGTTTGGTGCAGTTGATTTTGTCATTGTGAAGAATTATAATTCCTGTAATTGATGTTTTTTATGGAGAAGACATTTCATACAGATGAACCAGGAAAAAACAAGGGTCACCCTTTGCTGTGCCCACTGTTAATTATTATTAATATTTTGGGGTATATCCTGCCAGAAATTTGTTTCCCACACATATTTCTTGTTTGAAAGTTAGGGTTATTTCCGGATACAGTTTTTAAATCTGCTTTTTCTCATTTAACAACGTAGCATATCCACATTTTCTGCTAATACATGATGTCCTACAACACCACTTTTAGAATATTTCATTTTGTAGTTGAAATCTGCAATAATTGAATCATCTTTAAGAGTTGGGTGCTTGGGTCATTTTGAGTCTGTACTGGCTACAAAACCCTGACATAAAAAGCCTTAGGAATGAATCTTGGAATCCCCCAGGACCCATTTCATGCCATAGTATATTGTTTGACTCTCAATAAATATTTATTGACAAAGATTTTTGTTGGAATTAATTTGGGGCAGTAGGATTTCTGGGTCAATGGGTGTGCGTCTGTAAAGTGAGTTCTTGCTCTAGTAGTTGAATCACTTTTCATGTGGCTGTGCCGATTTCTAATGCCATCTTAATTGGAACAGCTGGTCTTGTTTGGCCTCAGTTTCAGTCTCTCTCTCTCTCTCTCTCTCTCTCTCTCTCTCTCTCTCTCTCTCTCTCTCTCTCAGCTAATGATAAAACTCAAGATCCTGTACATACTAGGCACATTCCGGTGTAAGAGATCCCATTTTAAATACTGAAAGTCCTACTTCCCAGGAAACAGACAAACAGATATGTTAGGAAGAGACCTACTATTTCCCTGTACCCTCAGTGGCACTATATATTGTTACATTAAAAATTTGTTTTTAGATTTTTATTTTATGTGTGTGTTGCTTGTGTATATGAATATGCACCTACATGTGTGCCCCATGCTTGCAGAGGGCAGAAGAGGGTGTCTGGTCTTCTGGAGCTAGAGTTACAGATGGTTATGAGCTGCCATGTGTGTGCTAGGAAACAAAAGCAAGTCCTCTGTGATAGCCACAAGTGCTCTCAACTTCTGAGCCATCTCTTCAGCCGATATTATTCTATTAAAAAATAAAAATAAAAGGGCTCCCTCTGATTACTGGAGTCCCTGGGCATGTATTTACATGCCCTTTGGTCACTTAATCACCTCATTGGGCAGTAGTCTCTTTAAGTCTTTTTTTTTTTCCGTTGAGCTGTTTAAAGTTGAATTGTTCATTCACAAAGAGATCTTTATATAATAAGGGTATTTGCACAGTATCCTTTCCATTGAAGTTCTACACCTTGACTTTAATTGGCCAATATTTTTGCCTCACTGCTTTCATTCTCATACTTCTGTAGCATGCACCACACCAGTTCTGTAAGAATGTTTTCCCCTTCTACAACCACCCTAAGCCTGCCAGTCAGCCTGTGGCTCCCTTTGATTTTTCTCTGTAGCTCCTAGATGCTGTTGAAATTGTTTGCAGCCATAGATTCTGATTGTCACTGTTTTAAAACACTACTTCTATTGAGTTTTAAGTCCCCTCTAACTCTTGATTATGTCATCAGTCAGGAAATCTCCAAACATCCTTGACACTTTCTATGGCACACCATCTTATCCTTGACTTCCAGGCTTTCAGTCACTGTGCAGAGAGCTTCCTATGGGTATTACACTTTCTTGGTTCTTTTAAGTCTGAAAATGTTTGGCCCTATGCTAGAGTCAGAGCTTGCTTGAATAAAGGACTCTAGATCAACGGCCCTTTCTTCTAAGAGGCCTGAGTGTGCCTCTTGTTCTTGTGTCTTTACTATTGCACTGTTGACACACTTTCTCAAATCCCCTCATGAAAACAACCAGGATTTCTCTTCCCCATCTTTGGAATTGAGAAACGTCTCCACTCAGTGGTTCTCCCTTGGCAGTGGTTCTCCATATTAACTCCCTAAGTCATTTCAGTCTAGAAGCCCATCTTTTCCCTCAGCTCAAAGACATTTGCATTAAATGACTTTGGAATTGTGTTCCATGTTCGATTTCTACTTCCTGAAATCTCTGCTGCAAATAATAATTAATAATGATGATGGCTAAGTACGCAGTGTGCCTTCCTTCTGCCATGATATGTAATTCGTCCAATTCGGTTGTTTTTATTCCCACTTTATTACATTTTTGTTATTTCAAAGAAGTTTTATTGGTAATAACCCAAACTTGGGACCAACTCAGATGTCCTTCAGTGGGTGAAAGGTTAAAGTAACTGTGCTGTACCCATCCCACAGAATGCCACTGGGTTAGATTTTTTGTTGCTATTCAGATACCTGAGAGAAACAATTGAAGGGACCAAAGATTTGTTTTGCTCACAATTTCAAGGGATTCAGTCCATCATAGTGGGGAGGGGGAGGATACTGAGGCCTAGAGAGAGAGGGACACATCTATCAAAGGTTCTTCAGTGAGTTTAGACTTAGGACCATCCATTCTTTTTGTGTCAGCCTCCCTTTTCAGGCATCATCTCTGTCCTTGGGACTCCTGCTGCGTGGCCTCCTAGCAAATCTCCCACTGTGTACTCCTGCCCCCCCCCTTTTTTCTACATATCCATCCCTAGTGTTTTCTTTTCTTTTTTTTTTTTTTTTACATTTCTTATTTGAATTAGAAACAAGATTGTTTTACATGATAATCCCAGTTCCCTTGTCCCTCCTGTCCTCCCCTACCACCATCCCCCCAACTAAAACCCTACCTATCACATATCCTTTCTTCTTTCCCTGGATGGTGAGGCCTTCCATAGGGTGTCATCATGTTTCTTTTGGGATAGGGCCTAGGCCCACCCCCGTGTGTCTTGGCTCAGGGAGTATTCCTCTATGTGGAATGGGCTCCCAAAGTCCATGCCTATGCTAGGGATAAGTACTGAACTACTACAGGAGATCCCGTAGATTTCTGAGGTTTCTCACTGAAACCCATGTTCCTGGGGTCTGGATCAGTCCCATGCTGGTATCCCAGCTATCAGTCTGGGGAGCAAGAGTTCCTCGATGTTCAGGTCAACTGTTTCTGTGGCTTTCACCAGCCTGGTCTGGACCCCTTTGCTCTTCACTCTGCATCTGGATTCCAGTTTAGTTCAGTAGTAGTAGTCTGCTTCTACTTCCATCAGCTGCTGGATGAGGGCTATCGGGTGGCATATAAGTCAGTCATCAATCTCATTATCGGGGAGGGCATTTAAGGTAGCCTCTCCTCTGTTGCTTAGATTGTTAGCTGGTGTCATCTTTGTAGATCTCCAGACATTTCCCTAGTGCCTGATTTCTCTGTAAACCTAAAATGTCTCCCTCTATTATGGTATCTCCATTCTTGTTATCCTCTATTCTTCCCCAGACTCAACCTTCCTGCTCCCTCATGTCCTCCTCACCCCTCCGCTTCTCCCCTTCTCATTCTCCAAGCTTTCTCTCCCCTCCTCCTGTGCTCCCAATTTGCTCAGGAAATCTTGACCCTTTCCCCTTCTCCAGGGGACCAAGTATGTCTCTCTAAGGGTCCTCCTTGTTTACTAGTTTCTCTGGCAGTGTGGATTGTAGGCTGGTAATCCTTTACTCTATGTCTAAAATCTGCATATGAGTGAGTGCATACCATGTTTGTCTTTTTGTGATTGGGTTACCTGGCTCAGAATGGTTTCTTCTAGTTCCATCCATTTTCCTGCAAATTTCAAGATTCCATTGTTTTTTTCCTCCTGCCCCTTTTGACATCTCTCTAAATAGCAGCTGAGATGACTCAACTATTTGTTGATCAAATCTGGTCCCTTTCTTGCTTCTGAATGTTTGTTGAGTGACTGCACAAATGACCAAACATTTTTAGAGTGCCTCCTGTGCTAAGGACCAGTGATATATCAGTCAGGAATTCACCCTCTACAAGTGACCCAAACCCACTCCAATAAGCTACAGTCTGCAGATATGGAGGGTAGCTTTTTTGTACAGTTGGTTGGATTCAGGACCTTGACCAATGTCACCAATAACCCAGTTTCACTGCCTCCACTGCTTGGTTCTACCTACTTATGTGTTGGTTTACTCCCTTGGTGGTGGCAGTAGATTCCAGGAGAGCCAGGTTATGACCTTATGGTTTGACTCCCTCATTTCAGCATTCGTGATGAGCCCAAGTCTCTTTGGCCCACGTAGGATCATATGCTCATCCCAGTCACTGAAGAATGGAGGGTAGGTGAATGGACTGGCTGAGGCCTGGGTCACAGGCCCATCTCTGGAGTCATGTGACTCACCGGAATTGAGTATGAAGGAAGTAGAGGCCCTCTGATGGCAGAGAAGGGTAGATGGAAGCTGGTTAGGCAGACTCTCAGCATGGTCCCCATCACCACAACTATTTGTTGTGGTGTGAGGACAGTTAGGAGAGACATAGACAGCAGCCGATTCTGAAAAGCATGCGAGGGATCAGCTTTGATCGGGACAGAGGGCTCTGCAGGAGTGTCTGACTGGCCTGGCCAATGATGTTAGGAGAGGGGGCAGGGGCTTGGGGTATGAGAAGGCTTGTTCTAGATGAGAACCTTAAAACAGGCCAGTGTTGGTGCAGGAGTGAGGAGGATGAAGGGAGCATGAGATAAAGCTGGAGGAGGGTTTGGGTGAGGCCGTGGTGCCGCCCCTACAGCCCTGTGACAAGGACTTTGAACTTGGTTCCAAGGGCAGTGGGAGCTTCTGGGGCTGGGTTTGTGTGGTAGAGAGCTCACAGTGGCCTCCTAAGGAGGGAACAGGGAGCCTTTTGGAGCTATTGCCCTTCCATGCTGCTAAGGAGAGATGATGATGGCTTAGACCAGAGTGGAGGCACTGTCTCAGATGGATAGGAGGTGAGACCTGCACACTTTGGTGATTGGTGGATGGGGGGTCTTGGGAGAGGGCTAACACTCCAAAGACTGCCTCAGACATATAGTTCAATGCTGGTCATACACTGAGCCCAGGGAACAGTGGGGAAGGAAGAGTTTCAATGACCAGCTTACCAGACACACTACACTGTAAGAGGTAGTGTGAATCCCAGTTAGTGAGTTCTCACAGAACAAGGCTGGTTTAAACCAGAGCCTCTAACCAGAGGAGGCAGGGCCCTTTGCAGAATGCTCACTGGGTGTGATGTGTTACAAACTGGCCTGCCCTGGACTCCATTCAGTTGGATGTGTCCTTTGAGCCCGTGCTCAGCTGTGGCAATGAAAGGTTGTTGTGGGAGTTTCTAAACCTTGTCATTTTACTACTTACCACATTGCAAACCTGTGATAAGTTAGGTCCCTGTGCCATTCTGCAGACTAATTTTTGAGGGGACTGGTCTAGATCAAGCCCAATGTTCATCTTGGAGACAGGACCACTGAGGCTCAGAGATGGGGTTGTCTTCACTTCTGAAGGCGGCAGCAGAGTTATCATGTCACTGCAGTCTCCTCTGCTGACCTTCTGCTTTGATGGCCTGAGTTCAAGCTCAACTGTTCAAACAGAGGGCAGGCCCCTGGGAGAGTGCAGGAATGAACTACTCCTGGCAGCTAACGTCACAGGCTTGGATCTCCCCAAGGTTCAGCCTGTAGCTGAACACTTCCCAGGAACTCAGGCTGTCAGGACACAACCCAGCTCCAGAGCTGGAAGGAGCATAGTGGGTCAAGGATTACTCCCCAAACTTTGAACTCTTGGGCCAGCATGTGGACAATTCGGGTGGAGCCAGGGAGGGAGATGGCACGGTGCCTGGCCATGTTGTGCCATGACAGCTACCCAAGGTCAGGCCAGCACTGTGCATGTGACAGCAAAGCATGTTCCAGGCAGGATACAGAAGCCTGCTGGGACTGCTGGCACATTCTTGGGGACAGCTCCAGAGGGTGGCCTTGGGCTTCCTATTTGCAGCCTATGGGCTTCTTGTTTGTGGCTGGGAGCATTGTCATTGTGATTAGGGCAGGGTCTGGTATGCTGCTGAGAAAGGATGGATGGCAAAGCGGACATTGAGGAAGCATCAGATGGAGGCAACATATGCAGTTGGGAACCTGGGCCTCAGAACCACTCCTCCTGGACTCAATGCAAAAGCAGCTTTCAAGTCAAAAGGAGTATGAGATAGTTGATTCTGGAGCCAAATGTGAATGATCAGGGTCTCGGAAAGCAGATTCAGATTGCCCCAAATACAGTTTAATGAGGTTTTCTTGTTGTTTCCTCCAGTGAAAGAACAGAGAAAGTCATTAATCAAAGCTCTTTTCAAATTCATGGGTAGAAACATTAGGTAGGTAGGTTATTGCACAGGGGGGGACATCTCTGCCATAGGCCTCAGATGTGCTGTGCCCTTAGCCTTAGGGTTGGTGGGAGCCAATAATATGTTAGTACATTCTGAGAGGCTTCACCTGACTGAAGCAGACAATGGATGGCTGTTAAGGGGAGGAACAATAGCTCAAGACAATTTGGCTCCAAGAGCTTCAGCATTCCAAAACTCCACATGTATGGAAGTTCTATCAGTTGTCAGCCTTGCAGAATCTTTAACACAAGTAAGGCTCTCCCCCCCTCCCTCCCTCCCTCCCTCCCTCCCTCCCTCCCTCCCTCCCTCCCTCCCTCCCTCCCTTCCTCCCTCTCTCCCTTCAGTTCATACCATGTCACTTTTTGGGCCTTACTGTCTGGACCCATCAGAAGTGCAAGCTGCTGTCTGTAAATGCTAGTGATGGCCAGCGGTCATCCCACTCTGTCAACTGTTAGGCCCTCCCATTACCCCTCAACAGATACCATCATAATGAACTTCCTGTTGATACCAGCCCTCCCAAGGAGTAGGCACAGAAACAACCTGTTCCATGCAGTCCTGAGCAGTGGGTGTGACAAATGTGGGCACTGATGCTACAGGCAGGGGCTGGCCTGCCATGTGCTTGCCTCTAGGGCCCTAACAGCAGGGCAGGTCACATCCTCTCCTACTGCTTACAAAGCCATGTACCTGCTCTTCCTGGTAGCATATGCCTTGTTTGGAGGACACATGCCACAGGCAAAAGGGTGGAAGAAGACAGAGCATGTATGCTCAGACTCCTGGTATAGGCTCTGGAATAGAGCAGGGGCTCTGCAGGATTTGAAACGATACATTAAAGTTTCTTGGCTGACCCCACGGTAGAAAGGGCCTTTCTATACCGAGTCGGTAGAGCCCTAGTCATGAGTCCCCAATAAGTTACAGCCCAGAACTCCCTAAGTGGGCCAGCACACACTGAGCTGGACTGGTGTGGGCGTGTTCAAATGTCATTGTCAAGATCCTTCTTCCCCCAGGTGGAATCTACAGGAACGAGGGTTTCTATCTATCTTCACATGGCTCTTGACAGGGTCTGGGGACATAAACTGAGATAAACTGGTCATAATACAATGGGAGCTGGAAGGGAAGGTGTGCACAGCCTTGTGACAGTGAATGTTGCAGGGGTCAGCCTGTGTCTGGCAGTGTGCTATATCCTCAGGGTCCTGCTGTATTTCCCTAAGGACCTCTCTAGAGCTTAGGGGTCCTGCCTGCCTTTCATAAATGGGAGGTGGGCCCTTGCTGAGCCTCCCTGGTGCTAGCCCTGGGAGCTGCTGCCTTTGCTTCTCACTATACTTGTGAATGCGGCTGTTCTCAGGCTCTTGGAGAATGTGCCTGTGGGATGTGGTGGAAAAGTGAGCTGGGCTTGATCATTGCTCTGTTCCTGCTATCATGCCCCATTGGTAGACTTCTTAATTCCTGCTTACTCATCTGTGAAACGGGGATATTAGAAATCATATCCGATAAGATCCCTAGGATTTAATGAACCTATCAGAAGGGCTCACACCAGTGACAGTGCTGAAACAGAATGTCAACGAATGTTTATTACACAAAATATATGGATCAACAAATGGGCTGGGCCCTGAGTGTCTAGGCGCTGACCCCTGTGCCCATGGGGCATCTAAATGTCACTGCTCCCTGGGTCCCATTCCTCCCACAATGAGCAGTGCCATCATTGATGTTAGGCATAAAAGCACTAGGCTGCAGTGGACGGAGCACTAGACGGTCAGAAATCCCTGCTCCCAGCCCAGCTGCACAGTTGCTCTGTGTCCTTGGGAACTGGGTCACTCTCTCTGTCACCTCCTTTCGAGGCCTCTATGTGGGAAAGAGATGGTAAAGGCTGGCTCTCGAGAAGAAGTAGCTTGGCTGAGGTGACTCTCTGGTCCTGTAATAGGCCATACTTTGAGAAGGGCATTGGCTTTGCTGTTGGTGTTGGGGTGGTGGAGACGCAAGAGGCAGTGGCTTCTCTGGGCTCCCCAGGTTCTAGATGCTCTCCAGTCTGTCTTGGCTGGCTCCTCAGGACTCCAGCTTTTCCTTTGGATGCCACAGTTTCGCACATTAATGAATGAGTTCTGGCCCTAGTGTCCTGGGTTGGCAGAGCGGTTTTGGCCCTCGTAGCACGATGTCTAATATGGCCTCATTCATCTGATGGCTGCCATCCATCTCACACATTGGACGTCAGCTTTGTGAGTGCAGAGCCCAACCTACCCTGTCTGTAAGAATGGCCTTGGCTCCTTTTATTACCCATAAGACAAGCTCTGAGTACAGTTTTTAAGTAAGCGGTCCCCACAAGGGTGTTCTGCATCATGGACCCTGCTAAAGATCCTCTCATAGCCACGCCCTTATGGTGCTTGTGGGCGTGAGACACACAGATGGGCAGGCAAGGGCACAATCAGACACACCTTCAGGTCTTCAGAGGAAGACCTTCAGAGGAAGAGGTCAAGATACCATTCTGTGCTCTGTTGTAGGGTGCTGGGGTGAGGTGCCTAGAAGCCAGGAGGGTGGGGCTCCTCTGCCCAGTTCTTTGTAGGGTGCCATCTTAGGAGCTTTCTTGCTAAAGTGGGAGTAGCACGGGCTGGGCTGCCAGCCTTTCTCTGGGAGCACCATCCACACAAGAGCACAGCCAGGCTTCAGGGTCCAGCTCAGTGAGGACACAACTGATACAGTAGTGGGGAAGCACTGTGGTGAAGAGTAGGTAACTCAGTGTCTTCAACCCTGGCCCCCACAGTCACTGATCATAGTTGATCAGCTCTGAAGCCAGGATTCTTCCTGTCTGAGGAGTGTGAGAGACCCTACCATCCAAGATGCAGGTGAAGATTAAATGAACGAATACAGGCAAAGCTCCAAGCACAGGGCTTGGGCACAGAGTCTGTGTTCAGAAGAGTGGAACCTAGAGTCAGCTCTTGAACACTCTGGACTCTGAAGATGTGCAGCTTTCAGCCCCATTCTACAGATGTGGACACCAAGGCTCAGAGAAAGGCAGGGACTTACTCAGGGAAACCTAACTGGCCTGGGCTGGAACTAGAATTGGCCAGCTTTGTCTCTTGTTGAGATCACATTGTCTCCTCTCTTGGTTGCAGTAATGGGCACTTCTTGGCCATTCTGTGGGAAGGAAGCTTAGGTCCTCTGTCTATCTCAGATTCCTCAGAGTTTCGTGCACCGGGTGTCCAATAAAAACATGTGTGTCCAGCTGTGCTGGACAATGATGTGAGAAAGACTGAGGCCACCACTCCCTGACCCTGAGGCAGCTACGTTCTCAGTCAGCTGTGCTGACTGCAAGACCCTGAGTTCAATTGCAGCTGTCCACTGAGACAGAGCAGCATAGGGGTGGGGGTGTGACAGGGGAGCCTTGATGATTGGCTGGGTCTTGCTAGGGAGTGGCAGCCTCAGCTTTGCACTGCTCCAACCCTGGGAGACCTCAGGATGTGTGTGTGGCTCAGGGTGGAATTCACTGAGGATTCCAGAGTCAGGGGTGCTGCTGGGAAGGATGGGCACCCCTCCCTCCAGAGCAGTACTTTTGGGGACCAGCTGGGGACCTGGGGAATGGGCAGCAAGGGACTTGGGGATGGCAATTTTAGTTGAGTACAAGCCAGGCTACAACTAGCGCACACTTTCTGCTAAAGGATTGGCCCGCAGAGGACTCTCTTTTTCAGACATCCTTGGGGGAAAGTGGTTTAGGAAAATCACAGACTTTTCTATTTGATGGAAGCAAGAGAGTCAAGCCTCTCTTCTGAGTGGCGGTGGCTGGCTGAACCGGGTATGTGTTTGGGAAGGGCACTCACAGAAGGAGGAGGAGGAAGAGGAGGAGGACAAGTAGGAGGAGGAAGAGGAGGAGGGACGGGTGATGCAAGGATTTTGAAAAAAGAAAATAAGAAAGAAAAAAAAAAACGCTACCTCCATGTGGGAGGTGGAACCTGGTCATTTGGTTCTGCTTTTCCCAGCAGGTACCGCTCCCCTGGGGAACTTGGGTAAGTCCATAAATAGCTCTACTGACACAAAGGAGCTCTGTCTGGGGAAGGCAGCCGCTTGACACGCCGGCCGGCTGCCCGCCCGCCCTCGGGAGGAGCCGGGTGGAGACCCGGGCGGGTGGCCGGCAGCAGCCGAAGCTAGGAGTTTCCCGGGTCCTTGCTGGAGTGTGCTGGGTAGGTGCCTTGATGACAAAGGTGTGTGTGCGGTGGTGGTGGGCAGTGAGAGGGTAGTCTTGTTCGAGACACCCCATGTCCCTGTTTCTATTGTTTCTTCCTCAGGGCAGCCATTGAGAGACATCTTGCAACCAAACAGGCTCTGTTCTGTTCTGTGTGTGTGTGTGTGTGTGTGTGTGTGTGTGTGTGTGTGTGTGTGTCTGTCTGTCTGTCTGTCTGTCGGGGGCGGGGGGCAGTGGCCCCTCATGGGTAGGAGGCAGACGTCCACTGTGTGCTGTTTCTCCTTTTCCAAGCTAGCCAGCTAGCTTTTCTTTCTAGGAGAGACAAGGAATGTTTGGTGACCAGTTGGGACAGTGCATGGGGAAGGAGCCAGCGGGGTTGGCTATTGTGTCAGGGATGCTGGCCACACACCAGGAGGCACTGGGGATGGCAGTTCTTGTGTAGATCCCCTGGCTGGGGAAGAGGTGGACTCCTAAGCCTGTCTTGGGGAATTAATGCTAGTCTCTGAGGTCTGCCTTTGGAAACACAAGCAGGCTTGCTGTGTGCCCCATGAGCTCAAAGCCACCTCCCTACTCTGCCAAGGGAAGAGCCTGCACCTGCTTCCTTGGCTCCAGCTGAGACCCACTCACTCTCAGAGCCAGCCCCTGTAGGTGAGTAGCAGAGACCAATTCTATTCTCAACTTGGAGAGTCCATGTCTTTACTCTAAGTCTTGGGCTAGAATGGGACCCTGAGCCCAAAGAGGGGGAAAAGCCTTGGCTAAGTTCAAGTAGCAGGTCTATGGCTGAGCCAAACCAGGATGAAGGACCTCTGCCTCCCAGAACGGTGAGGGCAGGACATATGGGAAGTCATTGCCCAGCCCTGAGCTACAGGGTCCCACTTGAGTGCCATTATTTGCACAAGACTCCTGACTTAATGCATAGCCACCAGGCCCCCTCAGTAACTCTGGAGAACTGTTTCCCATCCAGATGGTCTCTGGCTTTGTACTGTGGGCACTTTGCTCCCTATTAGGGTGGCTGGAGTGGTTGCACACCACCAATGCAAGAGCTGCAGCGGCTTGCTCCTGTGACGCTGGCAGGATCTCAGCCAGAGTCCAAGTTTCCATCCAGGCCCTCTGAGTTCTCTGTGCCTAGCCAAGGGCCACCTCCCTGCTTCCTCAGCCCTAGCATGTGGCATGGCTTAGCCCAGGGCGGGGAGCATCTAGGGAGCCAAGTTGCAGAGTGGGGGCACACTCAGACCCAGCCTGGCATCCGAGAAACAGGAACATAGTGAGGGTGGAGGCTGTTGAGAGAGTGACGACCTGTCGGGAAGTCTCCAGGGCTTTGAGCCAGGATGGTCCATTAAGCTCCTGATTATAGGTACTAGTTACCAGTGCAAGTACCGTACTTCCCAGCTTGCCTGCCTTTCTTCCTGGTTTTTGCATGCTGTTCTATCGGCCAAGAAAGCCCCTCTTTTCTATTCTCTAGATCTTAATCTCACCTAACTTCCATACCTGGAGTTAATACATCTGTTTGCTGGTGGTGGCATCTCTGGTGTCTGCTTGTGTCCTATTTATGCAGGATGTGGGTTTTATTCATCCCTTAGTCACCCACGAGCCCAGCTTTTTCCCAGGGCGTGGTTGGAGAGGGGTGTTGAGATGCCCTGTCGAGCTAGGGTTTCTTGTTTGTTTGTTTGTTTTTCCCTGAAGGCCATGCTCTGATGTCCAGGTCAACTCAGACTGCCCATCCTATCTCTGTGACTGACAAGAAAGTGGGCACTGCCAAAGAGGACCTGGCTAGGAGCTCCTTAGGAGGAACCATAGTCTCTACACATCAGTGTGATATTAGGAGGGCCAAGGAGTTGAAGGCTGGGTCTGGTGGAAAGTGAGGCAGGGAGAAATTTGACTTAAGTCTGCCTGAAGCCATAGAAAGAGCCTATTCAGGGGTCATACTATGTTGGGTGGTGACTATACCATAGTCCGGCCATTGATGGTAGAAGGTACAGCTCCGGATGGATCCATTGCAACACCCATGCACTGCCCTTTGCACAGACTATAGCGACTTGGAGCTCAGCTTCCTGGACCACTTTGGACTGGTCATTGCTTGAGCTATCTCTTGAAGACTGGTTCTCTGCCAGGGGTCTGCCTGGCTCTCTCAGAAGAGGCACAACTGGGGAGGGAGGACCCATGCCCAGCCAGATCCCTGGGGAGCTTTAATACTGTCTCCTGTTTGGTCTCTGAGCATCTGGAGATGGTGGCGTCTGTTTCCCTTCTGGATAGAGAAGGGATTGAGACAGAAAGGAAATGCTCACCTGAGGTTACATGGAACCCAGGATGGTTTCTCAGTCCATGTCTCTCCCCATTGTGTTGTATCTCAGAGTATATGAGATTCATCTTGGAGTACTCTCTCTCTTTTAGACTTCTCAGTGACACACTCCTTTTGGACTCTTGGGCTTACTGATTGAGTTTGCTAATCTCTGGAAAAGCAGTGTGTGTGGTAGAGAAAGCAGCTGTTTCTCTCATACCTACCTGCTCAGTGACTTTTAGGCAGATTTACCTGTTTTTCTAGCTCAGGTTCCCCTTTGGAGCAACCTGGGACTGGATCTGATATTGGTAGGCACTTTCTGGCCACTGGATTCTCTGGTTCTCTGTAGCCCTAGGTCCAAGAGTCAGGGTCAAGACAAGGTTCAGCTTAGAAGCAGCCTCTGACCTCACTGTGTCTTACTCAGGCGCCTCTGGGTAGAAGTCTTCTCATGCAAGCTGCAATCCAGGCCCCGGCTGGGAGGTTTGTTGTTGTTTGTGGAGCCTGTCCGTTTCCAAGATGTCATTGCTCAGGGAAAACCATCATTCCTCCCAGGGATAAACAAGGCTGCTTATGGCTCAGCCCCCTAAGTCTAGGGAGGCTGGAACCACTCACAGTGGGCCAGCTGGCCTCAGTCCCAGGGAGCTGATGCCCATCTGCCCTGCTCCCTCTCCCACCCTGCAGAGTGGGGTGGAGGGGGAATGCACCACTAGCCACTTGGGAATTCAGAGGGTCAGGAACTGAGGAATGGAGAGAAAGTCCCTGGTGTCCTCTTCCCTTTGATGGTAGTCTGGGTCATCACAGTAGATGTGCAGAGAGCTGCCAGGGTACCCACTATCCCAGATGGCCCCGGGTATCTCCCTTCTGGGCACGATGACCCAAGCCACAGCCAGAGAACTACCCAGGCCCCCAGCTTAGGGAAATGGGCTGTGTGGTGAGTTACAGGGGATTAGACGGAACATTCACCATCTGCCCTGTCACTTGTTGGTAGGTTAGCCTTGGTCTGGCAGCAGAACCTAGAGACAGGTGCCAGAGGGTGAGGGGACATGAAAGGGGACAGAGAAAGGGCTGCACAGAGCCTCTGAGGACCACATGGCTGGCAGGAACCTTGAGACAAGGCTGGAGGAGGTTAGGGAAGGACCATAGAGTAGAAGCTGCCATGGATGGTAACTGGTGTCTAGTCAGGACATGAAAACTTCACTCAAGAGACTGTAACTGATAGAGTTCCCAGTTGGTCCAAATAACACCTCAGTTCTGCCTTTGCCTTCTCCTTCTGTCCTCCCCTTCTCTACCCACCCCCTCTCTTTTTTCTCTCATTTCCCCCCCTTTCCTGTCATACCTGTTAAGTACCTTTGTGCAACACCCTTTCTGGGTCTTGGAAGTGTCGACATAAAAGGCTCAATCTGCGATCTCAGACCCAGACAGCATAAGTAAGGGACAGTGAGATGGATGTGTTGGTGGCCCACTGTCAATGCCTTGAGAAGCATTAGTATAGCCTTGGAACCTCAATGAAGCTTCCTATAGGAGTGAGGCTGTCTGCTCATGCACATGCATACCTCTCCAAAGAGCAAGAATCCATCCTGGTTTCTCCACTTCCTTCCTATGGAGATGTGATTTTTGCCTCGGTGTACAAATTACCCTCCAGCCCCAGCCACACGCTCCTTCTTATCTCCAGAGGCTGTCTAATTTGTCTTGTAGGGGTGTAGACTCTGGACTTAAGAGCAGTGACCCCACTTCACAGTTTGTATCTCTCCTGCCTGTGGTTCCTCTGGCAGTTGTCAACCTCACTGGTCAAATGAGATGCAAATGCAAAACTCTCAGACGAGGAGGAATCCTGTCTGTGGATTCCAGGTCATCTCACAGAGGACCAGATGTCTTGTTTCATAGGTGGCTGTTGCTAAATACAGCCATGTAGGCGAGGTGCTTAGGATGGGGGGACTGACACAGAAGGTGATGGGGGGTGGTGCAGGCAACAGCTTTTTGGAGGGGGATAGTTGGGATGTGTTAGAGAGGTATATAAAAGGTGGAGAGCTCACAGCAGAAAGATCTGCTGTCTCCAGCAGAGAAGACACCAGTGAGGGCTTTTCTTTGTCTTTAAAGTGAACTTTTAATCAAAGTCTAGTGTACTAGAGAATGATGGCAAGAATGCAGCTAATGGCTTTTCACCAAATGAACACACCCATTCAGGTCCAGAAAGAAA
Organism: Cricetulus griseus; assembly: GCF_003668045.3. Taxonomy (NCBI): domain Eukaryota; kingdom Metazoa; phylum Chordata; class Mammalia; order Rodentia; family Cricetidae; genus Cricetulus; species Cricetulus griseus. Next base: position 83,199,420 of record NC_048595.1, on the reverse strand, counting down.
AATTCCCATGTTCCAGTGTGTCCACAGTCTCTGTGGTCCCGGTTTCTCTCATTGATTGCCTGCTTACCATGCACTTTGTGAAAATGGGACCCTTGAATAGATGTTCTTTCATGCTGACTTCTTTCCTCGAGTGCTTTCACGGTGATTCATCAACATGTTGTTTCACATTTTATTTTGTTCAATTCTATTACTATTTAGTGTGTTTCTCTAGATGCATACCTCAGTTTACCCCTTCTTTCACTTTTGACAAATGTATTGGGTATTCCTAGTTCCAGGTTTCAGTGATGAGTGTTGCAAGGACCTCCTTGAACATGTCTTTTGAAGTACATCCATCTTTCTTGGGTATACCTAGTTGGCAATAACTGACTCACAGAGATGTATATAATTAGCTGGGTAGATGCCATCACAATTTCCCAAAGTATGACACCAGTAAACCGGCTTTCAAGCCATGTATGACATTGCCTATTGCCCCTTGTGCTCAGGAACACTGTTGTTATAAGATGTGGTGATATCTAATTGTGTTTTAAATTTACATTTCCTTGATGACTCATTAGGTTGTGTACTTTTACATATGCTAATTGCTCATTTTGATAACCTCTGGCAAAATGCCTGTTCAAGCTTCTTCCTCACTTTCCTGCTGGATCATGTCTTCCCCCACCCCCCACAGGTTTGTGAGAACTTAAAAAAATATTCTGGATGTGTGTTCCTTATTGGCTAAATGCACTGAGTATATGTTTCCCAGTCTGGGTCTTATTTTTTTTTATTCTTGTCAGGGAATATTTGAAGAAAAGAGATTCCTGATTTTAATACAGTCCCATCTGTTAACCTTTTTTAAAAAATGGGCTCCAAGTTCAGAAAGAGACCCTGCCTTGGTAAATAAGGTTGAGAACAATTGAGGAGGCAATAACAATATCAACTTCGGTCCCCCACACACCCACACATGAATGCTCACCCAAACTCATGTGTGTCTACACACATGCACACACTCATGCCAAACGTATGTACACATTCAAAATAAAAAATACGAATAAATAAAACCCAATACAATGTGACTTCTAGACTGCATCAGTTACCCCATCTGTGTGGACATCAGTAGGTTTAGTTATGAGAATTATTGTTATATGATATTGTTCTGGAATAATGACAAAGAAGAAAAGTCTATATGTAGGGAGACACTGTAGCCCCACCTCCTAGTAGCCCAGACAGGTGTGCCAGGACACGCTCATGAGGGCGTGGTGAAGGGAAGTCTAAGGTGACTCGGGAATGGTTCTTAAGGGACCGCACACACGTAGAGACCCTCTTCTCCCTGCTCCCTTCTCCTCTCTCTGGCCTGGCTGCCTTTGGCTTGCACTTGACTGGTATATTTGAATAAAGAAAACCTTGGCCTTGCTAACTGCCGATCGATCACTCCACACGTGGCGCCCAACGTGGGGCACGAACCCACAACCCTGAGATTAAGAGTCTCATGTTCTACCGACTGAGCTAGCCAATAAAGATGAAATTAAAAAAAAAATTTTTTTTTTTGGCCTGTGGTTGGCTAACTCTGCAGACATTGAAACCCGTAGATATGGTAGGCCTTCTGAAGGCCTTCTTAATCGTTTTATGTTACATATTTAGACCTGAAACCCATCTGGAATAGATTTTTCTGCACAGTGTGAGGCAGAAGTCCAGATCCATCTTCCCAGTGGAGATACTTAACCTATCAAAAAGACAATCCTTTCTCACTGTGGGACATTATAACCCCTGTCAGAGGTTGAAAGGACCAGATGCAGACATGTGGCTGGGCGGGCTGAGCTTTGGAAGGATGGATACAGCGAGGTGTTCTGGTATGAGCGGCAGCACGAACACAGGTGTAGAGTACCCAAGAGAGTGTGCTCCTGCGAAATTGTAAATAGATTGGGTTGGCTGGGGTGCTGTGGAGCTGGGGAAGAGGAGATGCGTTAGTGGTGATGTCTGTGGGAGAGAGCACTCTGTTTCCTACCGAGCTCTTAATTGAGCATCAGTAGATTTAGCCACCTCTAGGGCTTAGAGGGTTCGGAACAGGAGAATGATTAGCTCAGGTTTGTGTGAGACTAAGCAGGTGAGAGTCCCATGACAGGGATAGCTGGAAGATGGGTTTGGAGCAGACCCAACCAAACCAGCCCAGCATCACCCCTCCCAGAGATGGTGCATCTGTTGGGACTCAGTGGTATGAGGCAGGCGTTTATCCAAGGGCCTGTCAAGGTGGCCTTCAGTCTAGGGTCCAGTTGTGCACTACAGGCCTTCTATCGAGTCCAATATTACTCACCAGGGCCCCCAGCTCAGCAGGCCCTGAAGGTGGAGGAGCAATGCAGACAGGCAAGGCAGGTGTCCTGGAAAGAGGACGGATCTGCTTCTCCATCTTTCAGCCCTCACAGAGTCCTGGCCATGCCTCAGGTCAAGATCTAACTCCTCTGAGCAGGCAGACATCCTGGGAGAGTGATACCCAGCAGAGGAGTGACTTGGTCTAGGTCTCACAGGGAGCCCAAAGGACTGACTGAACCCAGGAGAAGGCTAGGGGTACAGGCTGCCCCCTTCCTGTGATTCTGAGGCCTCAGTTTTCTGTCTTGAGCTAAGAAGCTGCAAATACTCCCATTCTAGGCTGTTGTAAGGACCAGAATGTGTTAAGTGCTCTATCCCAGAACTGAATGCAGGGGTGTGAGCTGACAGTGCCAGTGATGGTGGTGCTGATAGGTCTAAGGATATGATTGCAGGGTTTGTAGGTGCTTACTGAGCACCTGTGATGAGTCAGGCCCATGTCTTGGGCTGCATGTGGATTGTCTCCAGGCACTGCTAGGATGTAGGGACTTGGTGTTTGAGTCGCTATGCTTCACATAAGGCAGCCCCAGCCTTGAAAGAAGTCAAGCAGGCTGCACCCGTGCACTGATCTTAGAGCTGGTGGAGATGGGATTTGAACCACGATTTGTTCCACTTCTTCGCCACAATGAACTTCTGTCCCATCGTTTCTGCTTTCAGAGTGCCTCCCGTTTACTAAGCTATTGCCTAGTGAAGTGTAGTTTGGGGTTGGCCCACGGCGCCCACCTGTGAGCAGAGGGCACCACTGCATGCCGCACAGTGCTCTGCACCAGGCCCTGCCCCCACCCATCCCACACCAACTTCAGCACACTTCCCTGCCTGGTCTCAGTTGCCTTGTGACCACAGTGTTATTTGTGCCCTTCCCTGGGGTCTTGTTGGCGTGACAGAGCTTTTCTGTTCCTGGGCGATGAACCTAAAATAGAATGGTGTAAGAAAGCCTTATTTGGAGTGGACTCTGGGAAGGAGTTGGTTTTGGGGGGGGGTCTCTAGGTATGTGGCATTGTAAACCATATCCCACAACATACACATCTGTCTCCGATTCCTGCCCTCCTGTGATCAGTCGCTTGGAGCAAGAGCAGGTCCTGCCTGTAGCACTGCTCACTATTGCCCAGCACAGTGCCTGCCCCCATGGGCACTCAGGAGGAGTCCCTGGAAGGAAGGGAGGAAGAAAGGAAGCAAAAGTCAGCAGGCAAGACCATGATGGAGTAACAGAAAGAGAAGGCTTTGAAGGGTGTGTTTATTTGTGTGTGTGTGTGTGTGTGTGTGTGTGTGTGTGTGTGTGTGTGTGTGTGTGTCTGTGCGTGCTAATAGCTCTGCTGTCTCAGGTCCCCTTCTTGTGAGCCCCAGCTGATCGTTCCCTCATATACCCTGGCTGAAGGGCTCTAGGCAACTCTAGGCTCCCTTGCCAGGGCCTCCCCTGTGCTGTCTTTGTGGTCCAGGCAGGCCCTGCTTTGGCTCATGAGGATTGGAGCCCTGGCTCACGTCCTACCCTCACTCCTTAGAGTTACTCAGCAAATGCCTACAGAGCCCAGCCACATGCCAAGGCCTGTGCCAGGTGCTAGTGCCAAAGACGTACAAGACCCATCCCTGCCCTGAAGGGGCCAGGTCTCTGTGCAGGGAGGGGGGCATGGGTGAAGGACCAGGTCAATCTCGCCCTACCCATCCCCGCCTCAGGGGCTGTGGAAACTCAGAGGTAAGTGAGAGAGGTGGGCAGGACTCTCAGGGGAGGGAATGAAAAGCGAAGGGATGGGACAGGAGACTATGCTGCTGCTGGAGACTACTCAGAGCCCTGATTGTGGCTCCACAGGGCAGGGCCTGAGGATGTGTGGGAACCAGAGCCTTACCCTGAAAACTGCCTGCTTAGCGCTGGAGGGATCAGGGAGGTGGGTCTAGAGATGGTGCGAATGCATCATAAGGATGATTGTGGGACTGGGAATTGTCCATCGAGCACTGCTGCTCACCTACCGCCATGCCCCACCTTTGCTGTATTCACTCACTTCCAGCAACCCTAGGAGGTCAGGATCATTGGCCTCCTTCTGAAAATAAACAGACTCAGACCAAAAAGCAAATAAGCAGAGGAAACTCTGAGGGAAGAGGGGTGAGGAGGCTCAGACATGGCCCCATGAGCCAAATGCTGCTTTCAGAGTGAGGTCGGGACTCTCCAGCACACCCAAACCCCTGCCCCATCAAAGCACAGGACCTTCTCTGGCAGTCTATACTGTCTCCAGCTGCATCTTGGAATCCCCGATCCTTTCTTTGCCTTCCCCATTTCCTCCTCCATAAGCCTCACCTACGTTTCTTGCTGCCTCAGCTCCCACAGCCCCCAGGGCAAGGCTGGGGTGGAGAGAGGTTGGCCTGGCTCTTCATCCCAGTCTCTCCTCCACAGACCTGGCACCTCTAAGGCACGGTTGCATTTTGCTGCCGTTTGGCTCCGGTACCTGGCACAAGCCTTGGCACATGACTGGGTTGTGTAAGCATTTTCTGAATTACTCTGGGGGGGGGGGATAAGGAGTGAGCCAGGGGCCCATCCTGGTAAGTGAAGGAAGGTTCTGCCTGACCACTAGGGAAGAATGACCAGGTCCTGGCATGGAAGCCTAGAGCCTTCTATCGGGGATCCTCAGGTGGAGACCTAAGGAGGGTCTTAGGGTCTTCAGGCTATAGAGTGTGGACTCGGAGAGGCACTGGAGAATCACATGAGAGTCCCAAGTTCGGACTTCCACAAGACAGTTTTTCCAGTATAGCACAAAGAATGGCCAGGGGGATCTGAGCTGCCATTGGGAGTGTCATGCCATTTGGATGGGGTTAACAATGTGGTGTGGATGCAGTCAGAGTGGAGAGAGTCTTAAAAAGCCAATAAGCTTTGTTTTCTAGCACACTTTTGGGGATTAAGCAGAAAGCATATCATGTTCTGCTTTGCCCTCTGTCCCCTGGGTTCAGCCTACCACTTGCCTGAGGATTGATGAGAGACCATCCTGAGGATGTGGTGCCTGGCCCTGGGTTTGGGGTGAGGTGGTAGTGAGAGATCCAGATGAGAGAATGACATACAGGATTCTGAGCAACTGGTGGTGGCATCATACAGGGGCCCAGAGGAGGAATGAACTCAGAATGCATTCCGTCTGGGGCACAGGTAGCAGGTGGACAGAATGGATTTCCAGAACTCCATCCCTAAGCTGTATGCTATGTGCCCTCCTGAAGCTTTTTGAATAAATTGCTTGATACACCTCCTCTGATGGGTCTTCCCTGCCCTTTGTGCCATCGGCAAGAGCCTCCCAACACCCCACTCCTCCTCACAGCAGGACGCAGCTCTCCTTTCTTTACACTGCAAACTGTGGCTGGTGTTGTTGATCTTGTGCTCTTTTGAGTGACAACATGGTTGATGACTGTCCTTCCCTCCCAGCCTGAAAGCACAGTTGTATCCATGGAGCCTGGGACAGTGTTTGGCTGCAGAGTTCTTCTGAGAGCCTTGGGTGGAGGCCACCTGTGGACTGTAGCCTCTGGAGAGGGAGTGGCCTGAAAATGTAATGTAGAGGGTGTTCTAGACTGGAAGTGAATGGTATATGAGAGAGGTGCAGGGCTAAGATGAGGGACCTGGAACAGATTTTGATGGACAGGCAGAGTAGTCTACAATGGAGCAGAGCAGAGCCATGGACCCCGTCAGAGGAAATCTCCAGGCGAGTTCCAAGGCCAGCAGTGTTGGAGGTGGTCATGGCTACCATTTATTGGCTACTTATGTGGCCACACAGGGTTGAACTCTGGACACATGATAGCTCATTAATTTTTCTTAGCAGCACCGTGAGTAAGTTGTTCTTAATCCCTTATTGTAGCTAAGGAAACAGAGGCATGGGAACCCTAAGCCTGAGGTCCCTCAGCTGGAAAGAATGAGGCAGGTTCGGTATCCAAAGCTGTCACCACTGTGAGGGCTTGCCATTGTCCTCCCAGACTTTGACGAGGCTGATGAGTTGGGGGCTGGAAGACAGCAGCGTGGAGGGCTAAGCTGTGGTAGAGGTGCAGTTGGGGGCTCTAGGCTCTGTGTCTAGAAGGCAATTCTAGAGGCACTGGATGGTGGGAGCTGGATGTGGGCCAAGTGTCCAAGGTTTGTGGATGTCAGTGTGGAGCCAGAGGCACAGAAGCTGGAGGCCCATGGACCCAAGGCTCTTGAAAGGTCAACCAGTACAAAAGTCCACAGCCCGGCAGGAGTTCTGAGGACCTCCCCTAGTCTTAGACTACTTCCTGGCTTCAACCCTTCGTGGCTTCTCTGCACCATGGCAGAGAAACACAGGTAGCTAGAGATCCCATGGTTAACAAATGGCGGGAGGGAGGACAACAGCCCCAGTCTCCTTGCTTTCCAACCAGTGCTCATTCTGAAACATTCTGACATTTGTGAGGGCCACCCTGAGACAGAGGCAAACACCAGCATTCCCACTCCCAGAGCAGGAAGTGGTTTTTGAGGGCACCTGCTGTGCCTGGCATCTGATGGTGGCAATGAATCATCATCATGAGAACCCCAGGTCGCCTGTGGGGTCAACAGGGAAGGCTCCACAGTCAGCAGCTGTGTGGTGCTGGGCAGGTCACTGCCAGCAGCCCCCCAGCTACCTCGAAAACCTAATCACTGGTGGGGGCCCGAGGTCAGAGCCACAGCTAGAATGAACAGGAGCTCCTGGGCATCATTGATGCCACTCTTCCTCAGCCTGCTACAAGCTCTGGATTGCATTTGGGAGAGGATTTGATTAGACCCTGGGCAATGGCTCCATTTAGAGGTCCTGGCTCATTTCCTGTGGCTGCTAGCAGGCGAGGCAAAAGCAGAATTAACCCTGCTCCAGCCTACCCAAAGAAATGATGGTCGGAAGTAAGGATAGAGACCCGGAGGGGTACGGACCCTCTCAGGGGGAAGGGGCGGCAGCAGCCTGTGGTGCTTGGGACCTAATGCCATAACAGAGCAGGCTAGTCTCCCTGGGGCACCCTGGCTGGAATCTCGTCACCCTAGCCTGTTGCAGCAGCTTCCAAATTGGGTGTCCCCAACTACCTACACTTCCTTTTACTGGAGCACTCAACACACCCCTTGCCTAGCCTTTATTTCTTCTTTGAGGTCTATATGACTTGTTCCCTGCTGCCCTCCAGCGCCTATGGATAAATGAATCCGTGTGTCCCACCCCCATGTCTTCCCAGCACTGCCCAAAGCAGGTTTGACATAGCCAGTTTTGCCCATCTCACTCTGTCTCTCTGACAGGACAATGCACACCTGCAGTTTATTCTGAGACCTCTCTCTTTTGTCATGTTTGTATCCCCTTCTGTCATTTCACACTTATGGGGTCCTCAGATCTCCTGTAAGCTTCTCTAGAATATGCCCTCAAGCCATGGCCACCCCAGCTAGCTCTCCCAGGTACACTGGCCTGGTCAAACCTGCCCACGGTGGTCATAGTACACACAGATCCTTCCTAGGAGCTTGGCACGGAATGAAGAGTTCTGGACCCTGTATGCAAAGCATTGACTCTGTGTAGATGGGCCTTGGGCATGCTCCACAATCTGCTCCCTCTCTTTCTAGACCCTCCACCTTGTATGTGAGAGGCCTAGGACAGGAGACAGGAGTTTTAATCCTGTATAAGCCTCCACCTTCTTAGGTGATTCTCTGACTGCCTCTACTCCCTATCTCTAACATGAGACCACTGGTAGCTGCCATTGTGTCAGTGTGTCTCCTGGGCTAGACACTGTGAAGAAACTGACAGGGGCATTGAAGCACACAACCACCAGGCTCCCGAAAGCCCTTCAACTCCGGGTCACTTCCTGGCTGATCCCTCAGGGTAGGGCCCTCTGGGGACAGGCACCCCTGCTGCTGCAGCACTTCCCCTCCTGGTTTTGTTTGGTTTGGCCTCAGACTAGACCCAAGTTGACAGAGGCAGGCTGACTTGCATTTCTGGTTTGGGGCTTGTTGCTGCACTTTCCCTAAGGGGATAGGGCGGGCTCTGCCATCAGGCACCTGTGGGACAGGCCTAGGCCCTTCCCCTAGGCCCCCAGGAAAGGGGAAATTCACTTGACTCCTCTGTCAGTGTCATTCTGTACCAGGTCCTGAAGGCTCCCAGCAGCTGTTTCCTTCCATCTTTCCCCAGGTCTGAAGAGGCAGGTGGAGGTTGGGTTATGATGGGAGTTGGGGTGGGGTAAGTGTGGGGCCCATGCTGCAGGAAAATTTGCTTTTTCTGATGTAGATACTGCCTGGCAGACGGGTGATGGGTTTAGGACCAGGCTGTGATCAGAATCAGATATGCGAAGAGTAGACCCAGATTTGGGTCCTGGCCCTGGCCTAGTGTCCGAATTGTACCCAGTAGCTTTGGGCCAATCATTGAGGCACACTATTCAGGACCCTCAGATGTCCTATCTATCCCTGGATGATCTCTCTTCCTGCTTGGGAACAGCCCTGAGAGGTTGAAGTTTCTGGCATTCTGGAGTAGGAGGCTTGGTATCCACCAGAGGCAAGCTTTGATTTTTGGATGTTTGGTTGTGTTTGCTTCTGCAATTTTGTAGGGAAGACATGCTTTGAATTCAGAATTTCCCTCTAGATCCGTCATTAACACTGTATCCACCGTCACTGTGCTCCTACTCTATAATTCTCTGTGGTGTTTTCTCCTGGTTTGTAACTTGTGTGTGGTGGTCATTCCATTTCAAAAGTAGATACTTGGGAGCCCAGTGGCTGGCTCTACCAATCCCCGCTGAACAATTTTAGGATCACCTCTGCCCCTCTCTGGACTGAGCTTTTCTGTCCAAGCCAGTGGTTCTCAACTTTCCCAAGGCTACAGCCCTTTATTGCAGTTCCAGTACGGGTGGACCCTCCTGGCGTTGGCCAGAGGAGTGGTATCTCAGTTCCTGAGAGCATCGGGAACATGTGTTTTCCAATGGTCTTAGGTGGCCCTATAGGGGTTGTAACCCACTGATCTAAGCTGTGGGAATTTAGGATAACTGATGCTTTAGATTCTGAGGGATCCCTGAGTAGTCACCTCCTGGCTGGCTCCAGGATTCTCCAGGGAAGGAAGCTCCCTGGAGTCACAGGTGCCCATCTTTGGCCTGGGAACCACAGCCTTGGGGTGTCCTCCCAGACTGGGGCCAGGTCATCCCATAGTCCGTTGAGGCCTCCATTTCCCCTACCTGGCAGGACCCTTTCATTTTCATGCACCTAGATGCAGGTTCTTCCCACCGTGGGCTTTCACATCCACCCTAATGCTCCCAGGTGTCAGTGTGACCTCTGCCCTACATGTGCAGCACCCCGAAGCTGTCCAGAACTACAGATGGCTCGCTTAACTCCTAGCGGAGAGGCCTAGCTGGAACTTCACTGTGCTCACCATCTTCACGCGTGGCCTTTTTGTCTCTGGGAAGCTGGACAATAGTGGTTAGGTCATTGCTCTGGGGGCTTAGCTTCCTTGTCCGTCAAATGGCCCTCATGATCTCTATAGCATGAGGTCAGAACTCATATGCTGGGGTACCTTCTGTTGGGGCTCTGTATCAATGTATACCGAACATACATTCCCATGTGCTAAAGCTTCCCAGCGTGTGTGTGTGTTTTGCGCTGATATGGCTGTTTGAAGAATGAAACCTGGGCTCTAAGTAGGTCTAGTTGTTGCATTCCAAGTCTTTGAGTATAGCCAGGCCTCACCCAGGCCTGAGGCCTGCTTCCCGCTGTGTGTGCCTGCAGCACTAGGGACAGTAACACATGACATTCTCTGTGTTCTGTGGACACTACTTCCTCTGAGACAGCAGCATCTTACAGTCTTATTAGGGGACAGTGTCTTTCTTTGCGAATGTAATCTACTGTCAGAACCCAGTAGGAATTCCCAGGACGCCTTCCACTGTGTGTAAGGCAGGAAATGATGCCTTTCTTGTCTTTTTCATTCATCCATTCATCCATCCTTCCATCCATTCATTCATTCTTTAAATATCTGAGGTTATCAAGTGGATAATCCCTTAGTGAGGTCCCATGTGTCTGAGACATCTGGTCATCTGGTCATTCCAGGGCAACATTTGAAAGCTCTGATTTTCATCCAGTTGACTGATTTCAAATATATATATGTAATATTTAGAGCAAATTATTGTTTGGATGATTCACTTAGATTCTTGTTTTAGTTGTTGTTGGTTCTGGGGTAGTGACCCTCTGGTGAGATTCAAGATTGTTCCCCTTGCTAAGAGTTCCGGCTTGGTGGCTTGGATTTGGTTCTGGTTCCGGAAGGCAGAGATTGCCTGATGTCTCCTTCACATACACAGTCAAATAAGGACAGTGATGCTTCCCATGCAGCGTGGTCCCCACAAACCAGCCAAGCTAGACAGGGCTCTCTTCCCTCAGTAGCCAGTGTGCTGAACATAGAGCAAGTTTCAAGCCAGAGGGTCTTACAGCCCAACCCTGGGAGTCTTGGGCTTCTGTCTGGCTCTCAGGTTGACTGTGGGGTTCTGGTATTGGTGTCAGACTGCATGATGTTGGCTCAAACATAGAGTCTGGCATCTCTGAGCCTCCTCCTTACTTCCTTTTTGTGCTGCAGATGTTTGAGACAGAGGCAGATGAGAAGGAGATGCCCCTGGACGAGGGGAAGGGGCCAGGTGCTGAGGAACCCACACCCACCAAAGACCCCTCTCCAGGCCAGGAGCTTCCTCCAGGACAAGACCTCCCACCCAGGAAGGACCCCTCTCCCAGCCAGGAGCTTCCTCCAGGACAAGACCTCCCACCCAGGAAGGACCCCTCTCCCAGCCAGGAGCTTCCTCCAGGACAAGAACTCCCACCCAGGAAGGACCCCTCTCCCAGCCAGGAGCTTCCTCTAGGACAAGACCTCCCACCCAGGAAGGACCCCTCTCCCAGCCAGGAGCTTCCTCCAGGACAAGACCTCCCACCCAGGAAGGACCCCTCTTCAGGCCAGGAGCTTCCTCCAGGACAAGACCTCCCACCCAGGAAGGACCCCTCTCCCAGCCAGGAGCTTCCTACACGACAAGACCTTACACCCAACAAAGACCCCTCTCCCAGCCAGGAGCTTCCTCCGGGACAAGACCTTCCACCCAGGAAGGACTCCCCTTTGGGGCAAGAAGCAGCTCCTGGCCCAGAGTCACCACCCAGTGAAGACACAGCGACCTGCCAAGAGCCCCCTCAAAGCCCAGAAACCTCAACAAGCAAGGACTCCCCACCAAGCCAGAGCTCTCCTCCAACCACAGAACTCCTATCTTGCCAGGACCTTCCTGCTGGTCAAATATCCACTCCTAGCCAGGACCTGCTCAGTCAAGAGCCCTCTGTCAACCTAGAACCGTCTGCCTCAGTCCAGAACCTCCCATCTTCTCAGGAGTCACCTCCCAGCGGGGGCGCCCCACCAGAGAAAGCCCATGATGAACAGACCATCAGCTCCCCGGAGCTACCAGCAGCCACACCTTCAGCCTCCAGGCCTAACTTTGTGATCCCTGAGGTCCGGTTGGATAGTGCCTACAGCCAACAGGATGGGGCCCACGGGGGCAGCTCTGGTGAGGAGGAGGATGCAGAAGAGGGAGAGGAGGGGGCAGAAGGGGAGGAAGATGATGATGAGGACACCAGTGATGACAACTATGGGGACCGTAGTGAGGCCAAGCGCAGCAGCCTGATTGAGACTGGCCAAGGTGCTGAGGGCGGCCTCTCACTGCGTGTGCAGAACTCGCTGAGGCGCCGGACGCACAGCGAGGGCAGCCTGCTGCAGGAGGCCCGTGGGCCCTGCTTCGCCTCTGACACCACCTTACACTGCTCTGATGGTGAGGGCACCACATCCTCTTGGGCCATCCCTTCACCCCGCACCCTCAAAAAAGAACTGGGTCGTAATGGAGGCTCCATGCACCACCTTTCCCTGTTCTTCACTGGACACAGGAAGGTAAGATGAGGAACTGGGGGGTGGGGCGGACAGGTACATGGGATGGGGAGGGCAATTCTAGCAGCTGTGGGAAGGAATCGCCGCTCCATTCCCCCCAGCCCGTGCTCCTTGGCTTTCCAATGAACCATCTGCTCATTTGATAGAAGACAAAACTGAGGCTTCAAGGTACCAAGGAGAGCCCATATGTTCAGATGTTCTGTTCTCCCAGTCCAGTGCTCCCCACTGAAGACAGAGATTTAGTTTGGCCCAGATCATTGTGCATTTGGATTTAAAGGCCCGAGACTGTGGCTGGAAAAATAGAGCATTGCAGGGCCGAGGAGATGATGGCTTAGTGGGTAAAGCACTTGATTGAGTCCCCAGAACCCACATAAAGTTAGATAAGCTAATATACCTCTGCAATCCCAGTGCTCCTAAGGCATGATGGGAAGCAGATGTGAGAATCCCTGGGTCGTCTAGACTGGTACCACCAGCAGCAAACAATGAAAAAGACCCTTATCTCAAACAAGGTAGAACGTGAGGACTGCCACCCAGGTTTATCCCCTAACCTCTACACCCCTCTCACACACATACACACAAATAACTATTACGATTCAGATCTGGCCCAGGCCTAGCCAGAATAGAAATCTATTAGCTAACAACAAAGACGGCATATGTTTATTCTAAGCAATTTGCACCGACACATTAATCTGCTCACTCGCTCTGTGCACTAGAGAGTATTTTGTACCCATTTTGCAGATGAAAACCCTGAGTCCCAGAGGGGTTCTCTAGCTTGACCCAGATCAAATTATATAGTTTACAAGTGTCTGAGCCAGAAGCAGAGCCTGACTCCAAGACCAGAGCTCTTAAGAACTCTGCTATTTGCCTTGTGTTTATAAATAGGCAAATCAGTGTTTATAGTTTTCTGCTTTGTGCCAGGCCCTTGCTTAGTGCCACAGCAGAGGCTGCATAAACCGGGGTGGGGGTTGGGGGGGGCTGATGTCAGCTAGAGAGGAGAAAGAAAGAGCTCTCTGCGTGGGCTGGAGACTTGGCCTAATGGAACAAACCACACTGTGGCCTTTAAGTCCATCCGCCAATGTAAACCCAAGTTCTACCCCTTACCTATGGTGTGGCCTTGAGTGAGTCACAAGCTCCTCTGAGACTTGCTTTCCTTCTCTGAAAAATAGGGCTTAATACCTCTTTGTCCCTGAGTGGGTGAGGATGAACTGGAAGAGCCTGGGGCCTGAGGACATGATTGACATCTCACTTTGGAAGAAGTCCCCAGGGAGCTCTGCTTCTGCTCCTTTACTAGAAGCACATATGCAATGCTGAAGTGTTGTTATGACAACTGTATGAGGCTAGATGGGAGCACAGCTGAGGCTAGGTGGGAGCACAGTTGATGCTCGTAGATCTGAAAGTTCAGGAGAGACCCCAGGGCCTGGGACTGTCAAGAAAACCTAGAAAAAGATGCCCCCAATAGGGCCTGGAAGGCCAACTACATTTAGCACAAATTGAGGCTAAGGCTAGAACAAGTATTCCTGAAGCACAGACACACGGCATACTTACTGCCATTCCCTAGCCAAACCCATGGTAGGCATCATTAATGGATTCCAGCTTACTTTGACACTAAGTTGGGACATGGCCTCCAAAGCCTTCTTAGCCAGGTGTGATGGTGCATGCCTTTGGTGTAATCCCAGCATTCAGGAGGCAGAGGCAAGTGGATCTCTGTGAGTTCCAGGCCAGCCTAGTGTGCAAAGTGAGTTCTAGGACAGCTGTACAAAGTGAGTTCTAGAATAGCTGGAGCTGTTACACAGAGAAATCCTGTCTCTAAAAACAAAACAAAAACAAATAAACAAACAAACAAAAATACCCAAACCAAAACCTTCTCATTTTTGTAACCATTACTACATTACTACAGACCTGGCATTTTGAAAACCACTTTCTGCAGGACCATGAGGACCTGAGCTTTGGGCCTGGTTACTAGGACTGAACCTACAGGGTATGGGGTTGCTTGTTTTCTCATCTATAAGTTCCCAGAGAGGGTGTCACCTTGTGACTTTTCATTCCCAGCCCAGCTCTCTGGTAATTCTGGTAATCAGAATTTCCAGGGCTCATACCCATACCCTGCTTTTTTAATTTTTTTTATTTTTATGATTGTAATTAGACCACTTTTAAATTAGAAACAATCTTGCTTTACATGTCGATCCCAGTTCCCTCTCCCTCCCTTCCTCCTCTCACCCCCACCTCCTATCTCAACCCCTTTCTGCTCCTCAGGGAGGGTGAGGCCCTCCATAGGGGATCTTCAGAGTCTGTCATATCATTTGGAGCAGGGCCTAGACCATCTCCTGTGCGTTTAGGCTGAGAGAGTATCCCTCTATGTGGAATGGGCTTCCAAAGTCCATTCATGTACTAGTGATAAATATTGATCCATTACCAGAGGCCCCATAGATTGCCCAGACCTCCAAACTGACCTCCTCATTCAGGGCCAGACCCTGCATTTTAAACGAATGCTCAGGGGATTGTGATACTTGTCTGAGCTTGATGGCCACCGTTACCATCTTAGGTGATGGCCACCATTACCACCTGAGGCCAGTCCTTGGGAGAGAGCCTTGGAACTCTTCTGTTTCACTGAGATAAGATGTCTGGCACACACAGGTACTGGCTACCCTTCTCTAGAGGATAGCTAAGGGCTCAACCACCTACCTTGGGCTTCCCTAGCCCGCCTCCCACTAACACCTCCCTCCCTTCTTATTCTGTTTCTTCTACCATCCTTGCTCCAACCCAAATATTTATATACAGAGAAGTTAACACACATTCATGCACGTTTTCCAACTTGCCCCTCAGTTCAGGTGACTCGGTTCCCAAGGACAGGTGACCCCACCTGGGAGTCTAGTGGGTCTGTTCCAGCTCCCTCCTGCCTCAGGTTAGTGCTGCCCAAGGTTCCCACTGGCATCTTCCCATCTCTAACCCTCCCCTACCCATGCCATTTCCTTCTTGTCATTTCCTTCCTACTGTTAGGGCCCTCAGAGGCTATGCCTAGCCTGTGGGGACCACTCTACCACGTGGCTTCCACTCTCTAGGTTCTGAGTAATTCATCACTCCTGTCCCTTTCAGCCTCCAGCTTCAGTCAGAAACCCATCCAGGGCAGGGAGATGTGAAGCCCAGACTAAGTAAGTCCCTGGTGGAACAGCATTCCTCACTAGCAGAGGGCCTTGGGCTAGTCCTTGCTGACTCTGAGCCTGTTTCCTCATGGAGCAGTTACGGTAATAATACTGCCCAGGGTTGCTGGGAGGTTCAAGTAGCTGGATGGAGGAGCTTAAGGCAGGAGCTGGCAGTCTGCTCCTGGTGGGCCTCTGGGAATGGTTGTCATGCTGCTGTGAGGTGGTGTAAGCATGGCAACCAGTTTGTTGTTGTTGCTGTTTTTCATTTTTTGAGACAGGGTTTCTTTGTGTAGCTCTGGCTGTCCTAGAACCTATTCTGTAGACCAGGCCGGCCTTGAACTCACAGAGATCCTCCTGCCTCTGCTTCCAGAGTACTGGGATTAAAGAGGAGTGAGCCACCAGCAGGCTCAACAGTTTCACCCTCACATGCAAAGCACCACAGGAGCCTTTCTGATCTTCATAACTTCAAAGTGTTGCTACTTCTTTTTCTGAGGTGGGATCTCACCCTACACAGCTCACTGTGCAACCCACGCTGACCTTGTACTCGTGACAATTCTCCTGCTTCAGCCTCTCAAGTGCAAGGGTTGCAGGCCTGAGCTACTGTGCCTCCTGTTACTAGAGCTCTTCTTAGTGGGAGGGGCTGAAACTCTTTTGTTCCAAGCTACACAGTGAGTCAAGTGGCTCTGCCCCTGGACCCTGCATGTCTCATGCTGATAGGCCGACAGAGGGAGATGCTCATGGTTTCTACCCTCCTGGCTTGGGTCTGGCTCTCTGGAGTGAAGTCGTCAGTTGTGGAGACAGGTAGACCCTTTCCAGTCTCAGTTCTGCCTCCTCCCCCGACTCTGAAACCTTGGGTAAGTCACTTCTTGGAGCACCAGCTTCCCGTTGTCCACCCTGGATGTAGACAGCTCTAGGTCAGAGAATTTAAAAGCCTGAGCACAGCACAGTCATCTTGTGGTGACAGCCAGGAAGGCCAGGCAGAGCTGCTGTGATCCTAGGCTGGTCAGCTGTGTGGCTGTGAGCACAGGCTACCCAGGATGGCAGTCACATTGTGGTCTCCACCCACTGCTGCCATCCTGCCCATGTGTCCTGAGCAAATTCTACTGTAAGTTCATGCCTTAGAACCACACACACCTTATAGACTGCCAGCGTGGACTGGCGGCTTCACAGGTGCCCACCAAGGTCTGGAGAACCATGAGGCTCTCTGATGGCTCATTCACTGGGCCTGGCCCGTGTGGAGCCGAGCTGGCTTATGGCGCCCCCTGCTGCCGAACCTCTGGAGGCCCAGCACAGGGATGCAGCGGTTGGCCTCTGGTGCTGTTCTCTGCTCTCCAGAGGAACCCCTCCAAGTAATTCTGTGTGTGAGTCCAGGAATGACCACTGACTTAGACGCTTGGCCTTGTCTGGCCATTCTTTGACCTTGAGAAAAACACAGGTGGTGGCCCTCCCCTGGGTATGCTTCCTTCCTGTCTCCTTGCAGGGACTGTCATGGCTCCAGCCAAAGTCACAGGTCAGACAAAAGGAGTCTAAAATGCTCTTCATCCCCAGGATGGGATAACACTTTCTAGGTTTCTATTTTCAAAAAGTCTAAAGATGTTTCCTATGTCTAAATTCCCCACATCTAAATAAGTTTAATGCACAGACTACTGTTGCCACATGGTCACACAGGACCCAGGACCCATCCACAAAGCCCCAGGAGTCAGACCAGGACCAAGAGGGGGAATCAGCTGGGGCCCTGCTCATAGAGGAGCCCGCTGGGCTTTGATGCCAGCCCCAAATTCTCTGCATCTTGCCAGTTCAAAGAGTCCAGGCAAGTTATACTGCTCTGGGCTTCCATTTCCTCAGCTGCAAGCTGGGAAAAATAACAGCAAATGGTAGTTGGAATCCTGAGGATTAAATTAGATCACATATGTCTACAGACCTAGCACAGGGCCTGGCACGCATTACTTGCAATGGCTGATGTGCATTGACCACTCTCCACCCAACCCGAACCCTATGCCTTTGTTGACTCACAGCAGTCCTGTGAGGTAGGTCCAGTTGCGACCCTCATTTTACCAATAAGGGAAGCAGACGTGGCAAACAGATGGAACACAGCTAAGGTCAATTAGCTAATAGGTGATTGAGCTAAGATTGAAATCCAGGCTGTTTAGAAGCTACACTCTTAATCATGACTGTAATTATAGTGGTAATGACAATAAGAATTATAGTTATTATTGCAAGAGACTGTGAGCTCTAGGTCCCAGGGTGAAGCCAGGCAGGCCCCAGGGATCCCTGCCAGAGTGCAGGAAGGGCAGTGACTTTGGGCTCACTTCTGTCACCTTTCAACAGGGCAGGGTCATGGAGGAGGGGTAGGGACAAGTGGAAGGAGCTGCCTTTTGGCAAGCTGGGCCCTGGGTGGCCTTGCTGCAGCTGGAAGAAGAGGATCTTGGGGGCCATGCTGGTACCTCCAAAGACCCAAGGCTGCTGCCAGTGGGCATATTTAAGAAGCACTAGGGCCAGGGAAGTTCCTGCCTTTCTCTCTCAGATTTTGGTCTCCCTGGTATAGCTGCCCACCCTTCCTCTTTTAGTGTCTAGGTTTCCTAGTTGTCTGAAAGCTGAGTCCCAGGGTCAGAGCTTCCCAGCCCACTGTCCAGCTCCTGGGCTTGGACTGATCCCTCCTGAAGATGACCCCACCC
Organism: Cricetulus griseus; assembly: GCF_003668045.3. Classification (NCBI taxonomy): domain Eukaryota; kingdom Metazoa; phylum Chordata; class Mammalia; order Rodentia; family Cricetidae; genus Cricetulus; species Cricetulus griseus. Next base: position 83,181,420 of record NC_048595.1, on the reverse strand, counting down.
CACCTCCAGTAGTGGAAGGAAGAGCCCATTTCCCAGCAGTACAGAGACTGGGGGTGGTGGCTGGCGGGAGTGGTCCCCAGGCCCATTGTGTGGGGCTGATAAAGTGCGGAAGCCAAGGTTAGAATGGGAGGAAACCCAGCTCCCTGCGCCCTTTCCCACGGGTGGGGGCTCCAAGCACTGCTGAGCTAGGCTGGTGCAACCGCAACCACAGCCGATGTCTCTATGGGACAGCAGCAGTGATAGCTGGCTGCTAAGCTGTTGAGGGCACCATGGCTTTCAAGGGACCCAGACTTCATCCTGGTGAATCTTTTGTCTGTTTTGGCAGGTAGCTGACCCTAGGTCTCTGCTGTCATCAAAACAACCAAAACATTTTTTTCAAGTTGCTGGAAGCAGCACACGTGCTGGGCACTGGCTCCACACCATGTGGTGTGTGCCCCTGGTGCACGTACACACGAGTTTCCCACTCTGGTGTGGCCACCAACTCAGGAAGGAGGCAGCCTTTCCTGAGTCTTGGAGACCTTCGCCTTGTGCCATCTTGGCACATGAGTGAATGCGCCCTCTGGCGGACAGGTCTTGACTTACATGGGCTTAGCCTGTCACTTAAATGCTCAGTGTTCTTTGGGTAAGTGACATGGAAGCTAGAGGAAAGACATGAGGCAAGGAGGAAATGGAGGGTACAAGGAGAGAGGGCCTCTCATGCAGGTACAGTCCAGGCAAGGGCAGAGAGCTGGGTCTACAGGCTGCAATGGGACATGGGATGAAATTTGCTGCCCTGGATCCAGCAGCAGGGACTCCCAGATGCATTGTCCCCAGTATACACCCCCTTCTCAGATGCATTCAACTGACAAACTTGACTTTGTGTGGTCCTACTGCACTGACCACACAAAGGTGACCAGTCTGACTTAGGCTTCCTCTGGGAAACTTGCATCCAAGCTGAGGAGGGTTTGGACAAGCCATTTTGGGTGTGATGGGGACATTAAAAGAGGGGGCACAACAGATTTCCTGGGGGATAGTGGCCTCTGAGCTTCTTGTCTGAGGTCTCTCAATCTAGGTCTTACCCTAAGCTGGATCTCAGAGAAAGGAGAGACAGGAGAGTCACAAAAGGATGGGAGATGACAGAGCAACTCTACTGGGCAGAGTGGGAGGCCTTTATACAGGTGCTGGACTGGAGATGACGGTGTGGCAACTGGTGTTAACATGAAACTTGTATGGGTTTTGCGATGAATACTCCGCTATGCGATGGAATTTAGGTGTTATCCCAAGAGAGTTAGGGAGCCCTGGAATACTTTAAGGCAAGGGGATGCTCTCAGTCTACTTGAGTGTCCTGAGCTAGCTGTTAGGGTCTTGGTTGTGGAAATTGAGGACTGGAAGATCAGAAAGTGTCAGTGACTGGCCAAATCACACAGCAACAGCAGAAGCCTGTCTGGATCCCTGCAACCTACCAGCCAGGATGCCTGAAGTGATGCTCTGTTCCCAGTGACAATTGTCACTTTGCTTCTCTCCAGCAGACCAGGAAGAAGCCGACTGCTTGATCTGGGAGCTCTGCCAGGAATAGAGCACTGGGGCTCTGCAGGCTGCTTACACACTGCTGGAGACCTGTGCCTGGGTTTGAGCAGCAGCCCCTGGATACCCAGACTGTATCGTATCTCTCTCTCTTTTTTTTTTTTTGCAGGTGAGTGGGACTGACCTTGGCGATGATGATGAAGCCTCCCGGAAGAGAAAGAGCAAAAACATGTAGGTTGGGAAGATCCTGATCATCATCCCCTTGCCCAAGGAGTCTCCTGGCATCCCTCTTCTACCCCATACTGCTCTCCTGGATAGGGGTGACTGGGGTAAAGGAAGAGTTGCACCCCAACCCCACTCACTCTCCCAGACAGATACTTAGAAGCTGTGAGATATTGAAGACTCAGGGTGAATCATCAGGATCTTGAACATATATTTTCTCAGAGATAGACAGGAACCAAGTAGTCCTGGCCCAGCCTATCCTCTGAGCCAAGCAGTGATGTAGAAAAGTCCTTGGCACACAAAGAACTGAACGGACAGTTCTTTGGAGTTCCTGAATGCTAACAATCTCATGCATGGCCAGGAGGGGGCACTGTTGGCCTAGCTACACTATATCATCTTCTGTAAGCCTTTCTGGTCAGGCCAGCCCAGGCTCCCTACACCCTACAGTTGTGGAGGTTTATTTCTGGTGCCAGTTAACAAGGTGTCTGGGTTGTGAGGGATGGTATATGTGTGTGGTGAGTGCTTGTGTGTGTGTGTGGGGGGGATATAGCTCTCTCTCTCTGTGTGTGTGTGTGTGTGTGTGTGTGTGTGTGTGTGTGTGTTGATCCCATTAGGTTTCCACAAACCTTCAGGCTTGAGGCCCTAGAGACTGGAGGAGCAGAATTACAGGGAGCAGTCTGTGGGGGGTTTGACCCCCAGAAGGAGGCCACCTTCCCTCCAGCTTCAGTAGCATCTACAGCAGAAGGAATTGAATGTAGGGGAAGAGGACAGGAGTCTTCCCAGTCAGGATGCCTCAAGTGACCATCATCCCTAGCACAAAACTTTGCTGGAGCCCACTGATCTGTGAACCCATTTTCTCCGACTTGCATGCTCTCTCCTGTTTTCACCAACAACAGTGGGATCCTCTCAGTCTACAACCAGAGAGGGTGAAATGAACAAACAGCAATTCTCTTCACAGACACTCCCCATTTAGCTGCAGTTTGTGGGGATGAGGGTGGAGGGAGGGAGATATCCATTCACTACCAGAGCTGCTTTGGGAGTGCTTTGGTGGTGGAGGGTGGACCTGTCCCCGCCCCCTCCCCATGGTCTTTTGAATGTCTGGAGTTCACATTCCTCAAAGCTTAGATAGGACTCTCAGCGTCTGATATGAACACAATAGCCGGAGTATTCATTGTGCTACGTTCTGGGTTCTATACGCATTACGTAGGTGATCCAATTTAAGCTGTGCCATTACTTTGCATGTCCTTTTAATCTTCCATACCCTCATTTTACAAAAGGAAGCAGACTTATGAAGAGGTTAGTTACTTGTCCAACACTGTAACAAGAGAATGGGAACCAGGATAGGAAACCAGGTTGCTTTGGAGCATCCTTACCCAGAAAGCTGCTGGCCTCTGGACTCCTGGGTGTTATCTCATTGGCTTGGAACCTACTGCATCAGGAACCCATCTGTGGGCAGCTGTTCCTGAATCCCAGGACAGGTGTGACTGCAGGTTTTCAGGTCCCAGCACCTTTGTTCCAGGCACATAGGCTGACTTATGTGCAACACACACACAACACATACACACACACACACACATACACACACACCACACACACACACTACACACATACACATACACACACACACACACACACACACACACACACACACAGAGTCCTGAACACTCCGGCAGATGGCAGGAGTATCATCCTTGTTAGATAAGCAGGGAATTTGACCTCTGGAGCAGTTAGGGGGCTGGACACAGCGGATTGGGGGAGCTTGGGCTTGACTCATCTTCATAGCTGAGCTGCCAGCCTCCACCAGGTATAGTGCCACAATGATCCCAGAGGTCCTAGAGCATTTAGGATTGGATAGCTTCACAAGGAGAAATTCCACAAACTATCTAGAAAATTAATTATTTAAGCTTCTTGGTTTTGTGATTTTGATAATGTAATCTTTATTTGAATCTTTGATTTTAGTCAACACTTCATATCTTCAGAATTATGGAGAACAAAAGCAAAATGAAAAAAAGATTATTCAATCACAAAACTAAATATGCATAGAAATTAAGTAAACCGTCAAATGATTCTCCACCCACCCCCAAAGTTTATAGTATTTATACTTTAGGTTATGTAAGCTTAGAACTACCAAGATTTTGGGGGTCTCTTGTATATAAAGGGATGGCCCTCTCCGATGCCAGTGAGAAGCATGCAGGAGCTGGCAGGGGACCACAGACTAGTGCCATGAAGTAGAACAAGGGGCCTTTAACCCTTTTTTCACCAGCAACTTCCTGAAAGCTAAAATCTGCCTCTGGGAGGAGCAGCCTGGCTAAAAATGGTTTTTGGCTAAAAATAGTCGGTCCTGCCACCCTGGTGGGCAGAGTCTCCTTCCCTCCCTCCTTCCTGCCCAGCAGTTTGCTGACTTGCCCCCCCTTGTTGCCACGGTAACAAGGGAGGTGGGTCACAAATAACTGGGTCTGGCTTTCTGCCTGGGGCTGGCCCCAGGGGCTGTCCTTTGCAAACACATGCCCCTTTCACGCTGCCTCTCAGGGTTGGCCAGGAGGGCTGTTTTTCTCTGCTCCCCCTCTGGTCCCTCCCATTTCCTGGCTCCGCCTGTCTGAGTCCCAGCCGGGCTTGTGCCTGGAGTCCAGTCATCCCCGCCAGGATTCCAGAGAGAGAGAGAGACAGAGTTAGAGACAGAGAGTCAAAGAGAGAGTCAGAGACAGAGACAGAGACAGAGACAGAGACAGAGACAGAGACAGAGAACAAGAGAGTGAAAGCACAGTCCAGCCCTCTGCAGTCTGCACCTTTGCCTGGAAGCCTAGGAGCCCTGTGGCAGGCAGGAGCCTGAAGGTCCTCAGTTTATCCTGAGTTGCAAGGTGGGGGACTCTTCGGAGATGCTCCGAGGCATGTACCTCACGCGCAATGGGAACCTACAGAGGCGGCACACCATGAAGGAGTAGGTGCCCCTTTGCTCCAGTTTGCAGCCTCCTGCACCCAAGTTTGCAGGGATCGTGTGGGCCCAGCTGATCAACCCTCTTCTCTGCTTCTGCCCGCAGAGCCAAGGACATGAAGAATAAGCTGGCTATCTTCAGGCGGCGGAATGAGTCTCCGGGGGCCCAGCCAGCCAGCAAGGCAGACAAGACAACAAAGTCCTTCAAGTAGGTACCTTCTGCTGTCCTGAGACTCTGGTGACTACTGGCTTTTAAAGAGAATGACAGGGCAGTGGGGTCGGGCAAGAGGCTTTGTCCACTGGATCTTACTACAAGGTGAGGGAAGCTGTTCTTTTGGGGAGCCCAGTACTCAGCAAGCAACTCCTTCCAGGAGGCAGGGGTGGTAGGAGCTGGAAGTAGCATTAGCTTTCCAGCCAAAGGTCCTTATGTATTCCTATCCACACTCCTCAGGCCTACCTCGGAGGAAGCCCTCAAATGGAGTGAGTCCCTGGAGAAGCTGCTGCTTCACAAATGTGAGTAGGGGCCAGCCACTCCTCTGTCTCCCTCTTGCCTTCTCACCACCCTAGCCCTCTTCCCATAACTCAGCCTAGAGAGTGTCCACCAGAAGGGCCTTCACTGTATCCTGGTCCCAGTCAGGTGTTGCTATTGTTAGAGAACAGAAGGGCACATTAGGGCTCTTAGTTTGGCCTTTGGGTTGGCTCCTGCCAGCCCCTCCCTGCCCGAGGGAGCGAGCCCTGCCTGCCAGAGGCCATTGGGACCTGTGTGCTCAGACCATTTCCATGTACTGAGGGCTCACACTGGGCCAAGTGTGCCTGGCACCTCTGGGGCAGGATCCCTCTGGTCTCCCATGGCTCCAGGAGACGGGTTGGATAATCCTTGTTTTACAGAGGAAGACACTGAGGCATAGATTTGTGGACACCAGCCAAAGCCCCAAACAAGACACTCACAAGGCTAGGGCCATGTCCAAATGCTCCATCAGTCTTTGGGAGCGGGGACTGTAAGTTCCCAGGATGTCCCCTCTCAAGGCTCTTGGAGAGGTACAGTGTGTGGGGGTACTAAGGGCTGGTAAGGTTGGCTATAACTCTCACCTTGGCCTGGTCTTCCCCTCACAGATGGCTTAGAAGTGTTCCAAGCCTTCCTTCGCACTGAGTTTAGTGAGGAGAACCTGGAGTTCTGGCTAGCTTGCGAGGACTTCAAGAAGGTCAAATCACAGTCCAAGATGGCAGCCAAAGCCAAGAAGATCTTCGCTGAATTCATTGCGATCCAGGCTTGCAAGGAGGTAAGGCTTTAGGCTATGACTTTGAGTTCTCAGCCCCCCCTGGCCCAAGAAGCTTTCTGTGGCTAGGAGGCAGCCAGCAGCTCAGGAAAGGAAGAGGCACCAGTGACTCTTAGTGTCTAGTCTGCCAGGTAGACCAGAGAATAGGATGGCAGCTCATCACAAAAATGGCCTAGCTCAGTACTGCCGTATGCCAGGCACATGCTGAGCTCCTATGTTTAGTTTTATTATGACCTCTCAAACAACTCTGAATATTTTCCTCATTTTAAAAACCAAGAGTCTTGGCTAGGGCAATAGCTCAATAGGTTAAGTGCTTGCCTTGCAAGCATTAAAGCCCAGACTGGATCCCCAGAACCCATGCAACACACAAACCAGGTATTGTGGTATGTGGTTGTAATTCCCTCTCAGGAGGCAGACAGGATGGTTTGCTGGCCAGCCAGTCTAGTTCAGTCTATGAGAGGTCAATGAGAGATCCTGTCTTCCCAAGGAAAGGCTAACTGATTCTGAGGAATCACAGCTGAGGTTGTCTTTGGCCATCATGTGCAAGCATGCACATGGGCACACACAGTCACACACGAAACAAAGAGCATCTTAGAGAGCCTGATCAGAGACTTCATTCCCACCAAGTGCCCTCTGTGTGTGGGCATGACGGCATGGTTCACACAGCTCCACGGATAGATAGCACCATCTAGCCCACATATAGAAAAACTGAGGGACAATGTCCCCAAGAGATTATCTCAAGGCTGCTTGCCCATGAATCTCAGCAGCCTGGCCCTAGGAGTGGCGTTTTCAGGTGTCATAAATTTTGCCACCCAGCAGCACATGACTGAACCAGGTCTTGGGGTCTTTTGTAATGTCACATGGTACAGAAGATGCTATTTATTGGCCCCATTGTTTCCCTGGTACTTGGCCTCCAGACAGGCATCCCTGACCATGTCCCTCTGTGACTCCTCAGGTAAACCTGGACTCGTATACACGAGAACACACTAAGGACAACCTGCAGAGTGTCACTCGAGGCTGCTTTGACCTGGCACAAAAGCGTATCTTTGGGCTCATGGAAAAGGACTCATACCCTCGCTTCCTCCGCTCTGACCTCTACCTGGACCTCATTAACCAGAAGAAGATGAGTCCCCCACTCTAGGGACCACCAGTATCCAGCTCAGCATTCACACCAAGCGGAGCGGGCTTCCTGCCCACCCGCCTCCCTCCCCTGTGACGGAGGGGGCAAGCGAGCCCCCAGAGGCTGTGTCTCCAGACAGACAGATGGACATTTGGATTCGAGGCCTGGACTGAGAGAGACCCAGGCCACTACAGGAGTAGGAGGACAGGCTGCATCAGGTCCTCAATGCCCCGGTACGAGGGGACCAAGGGCCCTGGCAGGTCAGGGGCCCCGGTGGAGCCAGATCAGGAGCTGTGGCTCCACGCTTTGGAGATTCGGAGACTTCACACTGACCAAGTTCCTTAGAGAACTGGCTGGGGGAGGGAGGGTCAGGAGGCCCAGGCCTGGGCTCTGGGGCTATCCTGGAGGCTGTTGGGGCTCACAGCTCAGACCCTCCCCCATTGAATTTTATTTATTTAAACAGTAGTTGGATGCTTGGCACATGAACTGTAATAGGAAACCCTCGCCCTGTCAGTTTTCTTAACTTACAAGTGCAATATCTTAACCAATGCCTTGTTAAAGCCACCTGTGGGGGTGGCTACCATCCTACAGTTTCAGGGCATGTTCTGGTCCCAAGAACCAGTGGTGGCAGCTGGGCCTTCTAGACTGACAAGGCCTTGGGGGGCAATGCTGCAGAAGTCTGGCACCCCCTGGGTGGGTGTCCCCCAAGAGATCTGGGAAGGCATAGTGCCCTCCGGCCACACCGTAACAAGTGCTGGAACAAATAAAAGGCCTGTGTTATTCTCATTCTTGGTCTTCTCTGTGTGTCCCTAGTCTCTAGCCTTCATGGGTAGCTGGACTGGGAGGCCTGGGAGGTACCCTGTCACACCAACAGCTACTTCTTTCTTGTTACCACCTGTTGACTACCCCGAGGCCAGAGACACTGCTGCACTGGGGAGGGCTGCTTCCTCTGCTGGGCCACACCCTCCTGGGGATCCTGGCATCTTTCCTCATTTGTCCAGATAAGGACAGTGAAGCAAGTCAGGTGGCCGGGGTAAGGTCCTTAGGCAGCAGGTAACAGAGACGGTCTAACTGAATGAAGCCTGATTGGTCGTAAAGCTTGTGCTCTTGGCCCTGGGACGGCAGCTCAGTGGGCTGGCTAGCTGCCTGTGTGACCAGTTCCTCCCTTTTACCCTGCTACACCCTGCACTATTAACGGAACATTTAGGTACACTGGGATGAATGAAAGAGAGATGAATGGGGCCAGAGGCTCAAGTAGGGTGGCAGTAGGCTCACAGGTCTCTCTAACAGAAGGAATAGCTGAAGAGGTACAGGAAGCAGGACTCAAGAGTTTCTCTGAGGCCTTGAGCCCATCTCTCTCCTTTGTGTTCTGTTTCCTCTCCCATGTAGCGAAGGATACAAAGGTAGAAGAATAGAAGAAGCCTGCAAAGGAATACTTGAGGGAAGTATACTCGTGCCTAGACAGAGAAGAGGAGGGCCCCAAAATAGAGCAAAGATGATGCCCAGGCAGGCCTTGAAGCCCACACATTCAACCTCATGAGGCATGGTCCAGAGTGAGACTAGCTCTTCTAGGAGACTCAGACAATCTTCATAGAGCTGGTACATGAGAGTCTAGATGTAATCCTCTAGGTCCTCTTTCTTGCTGGAGACCTGGGCTCAGGTCTGTTCACCAGGGAGCTGGAGATGCAGAGGACATGGGCCTGGCAGTCACTGCCTTCTCTACCATGCTATGTCTGTCCCCTGCACAGGGAGAGGATCAGAGCTGCTAATAGCCATCAGGAAGTTTGGGGACTGAGCCATGCAGGATGCTTGGGTATGGCATGAGTTTGAGAGGGTCCATGGTTGTATTCCCATTGCAGACCCAGGGTTTCACTGGACAGGAGTGTGTGAGCCTACTATCTGACTTCTGCCCCTTTGCAAAGGCTACACATTGGGCCTGTCTTGGGAAGACCATCTGGACACTAGGCTAGTCTCCCCCTTTATAAGATAAGCACCATCATAGTCAGGTGTGGTTTATTCTGTCTCCAAAGGCTCCATGGGTACTAGAATGATACAGTCTTGGGTTGAATCTCGTTGTTGCTACTGGCTCCACTCTAGCTGACCTGTCGAGGTGGGGCTCTGATACAAGTAGGGAAGACAGCACAGATGACTTTGCTTCATGCTGGAGGCCCAGTGAGCCAATGCATATGAGAGATTTGCCTTGGACCAGGCATGGAGCAGGGACTCCATATATGTTGGTAGTGCTGGGTCTTCCTTCCCCAGGCCCTGGAAACCTAGCAGTAGGCCTAGTCATTGAGCCTTTTTGGCTTTGTGAACAGTGAAGGCCTTTCGCACCACGGAACCTCATTAAGGCTGAACATTTGGGAAGCAGAACTGTGTTTCTAGTTGAGAGCAAGGGTGTTTCTCCAGGCTTCTTCCAGCCTGAGTCGGAGGGCCTGACACCTGAGGACTGCAAAGCCACTTCTTGTTCCTCCAAACGGTTGAGAACAGTGCTAGACCAGAGCTTAGGACCCTGATACTCCGCTTGGCCTGGCTCCTCTGTGGCTTGGAAAAGTCCCTGGCTACACACAGAGATTCACCGTCCTCTTTCGTTGGGTTCCAGGGATGCAGCCATGAGCCAGACCCTCCACCTTCCAAACCCAAGTTGCCATGGAAACCAAAGTCCAGGAGAACAAAGTCAGGCAGATGGAATTCCCATTTCAGAAGGCCCTGTTGCCTGCTTTCCATGACTCATGCACACCCTGGTTCTTTTGGCTGCAGAATGTCTTTGGCATTGTGCTGAGCAGCTGGAGGCTGGACTGGAAAGGCGCTGGGTTCTCCCGTCCTGGCCCTAACTGGACTCCCTGACGGGTGTTTGTGTGTGTTTGGGCATACCCTCCTATCCTGTTAGGCTTTAGTGCCCTCACCTGTATAGCGTTGTTTAGGACCAGCAGTCTGGGATGGGCAATGTGGGTGTCATGCTGGGAAGACCTTTTCTGCACCTCTTCTCACACAGCCAGGAAGACCAAGGCAAGTCAAGACCCTAGCTCAGCGCGGATGTGGAGTCAGCCTCTCTCAGTCCCTAGCTCTGCTTCCTCCTAGAACTGACCTGGAAATCAGTCTCTTAGCCTTTCTGCCTCCAGTTGTGTCCCGAGAGTTGGGACTCTAAGTGAAGCTGTACACAGGGTCACTGGTGGGTGGTCCTGGCATGGGTATGTGTCCTAAACATAAGCTGTTATTGGCAATCATATCTGGGATCTAACTAGACCTGAGAGAATGGGGAGCTTTTCTTCTCAGATCCTTGTGTAGCTGGAAGATACAACCAACATGTTCTCAGGAGTAAGTCAGACAGCCTGTTCCTTACATGGCTGCACAGCCTTGTCCTGGCTGGGAGCAACTGGGGTCAGCTAGAAGAGTAAGTGGGGAGGGCTCAGCAGTTGCCACTCTACTGGGTGCCCATGCCAACTCAGTTGGGCTCCATGTGGGTGAGTCAAAGCCCTCTTGCTCAGACTGGTATGTAAGCAACATACTTTCCTGTCCTATTCTGGCCTGGGACATCCAGTGTCTTAAGCTCCTCCAGCCTGCAAGAAACCAGCTGGTCCAAGCTGCCATCCAATGCTGCAGCCTTTCCTGGGTTTCTGCTTGCATTCCTTCCCTGACAGGGACCTTATTATTTCCCGAGGGTGTGCAGGAGGGCCTGGGAGCTTCTTGAGGGCTCTCAACTTCTGTCTATCTGTCGTCAGGACCCTGAAGCAGGTCATTGGTATCCTGTGGGGGATTCTACTCATAGATTCTCTGATTCTAAGCCTCTCTGATGAACTTCTCTGTCTCTTATCCAGATCTCAGGCTCCTAACACCCCAGCCCCAGGTCTGTTTCTGCCTTAGAATTCTGGACCCTCACTTAAGCCACAGACTCTGAGCTCAGAGACATACCTTGTTTGCTGTTGTTTTGCTTACAGTTGGCAACATCTGCAGAACATCTGGCTTTGCCTGTCCTCTCCATGATTGAGCTAGGCAAGAAGAAGAGGTACCCAAACCTGCCACATTAGTGCCCTGAGGTGACCGACTTCCTGAAGAAGAGCTGTGGGGCTGTTTCAGGCCAGTTCAAAGAGAGGATGGTAGTTAGTGAGGGATGATAGGCCAGCTTGCAGATGAGAATAGTTCTCTATACTCAAGGCACACTCTGAATGTGGTATGGTTGATGCCTTGTCCGCCACCCATCCTCACAGCAGCCTGAGGCAGGAGCTAAGGATTATTTTCATCACATAAAAGATAAAGTGAAGGTTCTGGGGGAATGTGGGTGAGCATCTTGCTGATGGCAGTACTGGGACCCCAGTCTCCAGTCCCCAAACCGTACCTCATACTGAGTAGGAGGCAGGGAAGACCAGAGGGAGGCAACTTGGTCTGCAGGCCTCTGAGAGACACAGAGAAGATAGATAGGTGAGCAGGGACACAGAGGCACCAAGCCTACAGGTCTGGGATCAGCGTTGGCTTTTCCTCCCAAGTTCTCCTGTGCCAGGAGCTGGTTCCATCCCTAGAGTTTGGTGCATTCCAGGCCAGGACCAAAGTGGCTAAGAACAGGACCATTGGAGGACAGTGGACGTGGTTCATGTACAATGGTACTGTGACCCTAGATAAGTCACATCACCTCTCTGAGCCCCTGCTCCCTCATTAATGGAGAGAGAGTGATAATAGGTCTCTGCAACATGAGAGCCAGTATGAGCTTTCTGTGCAGGCTGGCTGCCTGCCTCCCATCCCAGATGCTCTGGGGCTACCTCTGCCCAGGGCCTTTGCATACATGGTTTCACTGCCTGAATATGTCTCCTCCTGCTGCTTGGTATGGCAGTGATGACAGATAGCACGGTTAATATGGATGGAGGGCTAGCTTGCCTGACTTTTCTGTCGGCAAAGAGCCGCCATTGTATTGTAGCTGCTGTGGCAAGGTGTCATAGAGCCAGATTCAGAAGCCAGGCCTTGGCAACTCACCCACTTAGTTGTCTAGACTTGAGCAGGTTGCTTCCCTTTCCTGGCCTCAGTTTATCCTTTAGTATGTGGGAATGGTGCTGAACTACCATCAAAAGGCAGCCATGACACTACGTATAGAGTGCCCACTGGGGAAGTGCTGGCAAGTAAGTGTCTAGCAACTCTAACCTCATGAACTCTCTGATTTCTCAGTAGGAAAAGGGATACAGAAGCTGAGCATAGTGTGCACATGGCACTCGGGAAGTGGAGGCAGGGAGGGTCAGGAGTTCAAGGTCAGTCTTGGCTACATAGCAATTTCTGGGCTAGGCTGGACTACATGAAACCTTGTCAAAAACAAGCAAGTAAAAACAACTCCAAACGCCCAAACCAAACAAAACCTGAGGCACAGAGTCCATCCTGCCCTTGGTGACACAAGAAAGAGGAGTTGGTTGTGACAGCTCCAGGATCCGTGCTCTTGAGTTCAAGGCTGTATTCCATCCCTCAAACCCTATTTCTGAAGCTTGCTTTAGCTATCACCTCTTCAGGAAGCTTTTCCAGACAATAATACTAACTACAAGAGGCCTTTCTGTGTATTCAGAGTGCCTGGTGTTTTTCCTTTGTCACCTGTCACAGGTTGTAACTGCCTGTCCCTATGGGTTCATTCTGTCATTGTCTCTTCCTTTCAACAGTAACATTCTTGGGGATGGGTTCTCCATCTGTCTCACCCTTCATTGCATAACCAGTCTTATCACAGGCTTTGACATGTGACTAGTGTTTAGTTGGTGCCTATTTAATGGCTGGGCACATGGCTCAGTATGTGGACTGCAGACGGGCCGAGTTTAAAACTCATGCAAAAATGTCAAATGTAGTGTGCATTCTTGTCACCCCAGCACTGGGGAGGCTGAGGCAGGCTGCTCCCTGGGGCTTGCTGGCCAGTTCCAGATCAGTGAGAGACTATCTCAAAAAACAAGCTAGTGCACACTTAGGGAATGATACCTAAGGTTGACCATGGCCTCCACTTGCCCACACTCTGCAAATAGAGCTTGACTTCTACTGTGAGTTACAGAAACACAAGACAAAACGGAGAACTCCCACACAGACAGCAAATGGAGATGCCCACAGCACAGGTCTGGCATATTTCCATGAGCATCACAGACCTGAGCACCTTCTGTATGTTGCTTCATCTCCTAAAAATGCAGCATCTGCCCCACAGCCAAAATGTCTGCTAGAGCTCCAACCCTCAGGGTGAGGTGAGGGGGCTAAGGAATATGGGCAAAAGGCTAATGCCAGTTATTTCTTAGAAGGTGCCCCAGATTGTCACATGACGCTCCTGACCTTAGTCACATGGCCACACTGAGTTATAAGGGAGGCTGGGAATGTTGTCTTAGTTTAGAAAGCAATATGGCCAGTTTAAAACAACAACAACAACAACAACAACAAAGCAAACAAACAAATTAAAAAAGAGCTCTTATTACTCTGTGACTCTGAAGTAACCTAAGGGTAGAACAGATTGAAGGACTAGCAGCTGTCTGTCGCTCACCAATGGCAGCCACCTATTCATTTCAGACTGTGGAAGGTAAGTGGACGTTTATCAGTCAGCTACTGATACAACAGTGCTGCCCCAGCTCAGCGGTTTAACAAGACACCCTTGCTTCTCCCACATGCTCCACAGGGAGCTGTAGTCAGCTGATCCCAAAGGAGCTGGGTGGCTGGCTTCTCACAGTGGCTGGACACCGATCTGCTGCTGTGATCCAGCTCTCCAACACAAGAGCCAGCATCCATCGTCCTGGGAAAGTTCCTACTGCAATGAAAGCAAGGTTTTATTTTAAATTTTGAGGTTCTGAAATAATTATATATTCACAGGAAATTACAAAAATAGTATAGAGAAGTCACATGTATGCTTCACCTAGTATCCCCCAGTAACTACATCCTGCATGATTATAGACCAGGATCGAAAATGGAAACTGACATTGTAGTATAGTATGTGTGTAGAGTTTGATGTCAGTTTGTCACAAGTGTAGATTTGTGTAACCACTACCACAATGAAGATACAATGACACAACGACAAAACAATTCTGTCACCACAAAGAGCTCCTTCAATGCCTTTTATAGCCATACACATCCCCCACCATCTCACTAGCAACCACTAATTTGTGTTCTGTCTGTATAATTTTGTCATTTCAGAAGGTTACACAAATGGAATCATACAGTGTGTAACATTTAAAGTCCTTTTTTTCATTCAGCTACATCTCTGAGATGTAGCTAAGCTGTTGCATATATCAATAAATCAGGTCTCTTTATTGCTGAATAGTAGCTCACAGTGTGGATGTGCCACAGTTCATTATTTACCTTTTGAAGGACACTTTGACTGCCCCTAGTGTTTGGTTATTCCATTTAAAGCCACTACAAGAAGTCATGTGGAGTTATATGTGGTTGTCACTTCCCATTTCTCTGGGCAGATGACCACGAATGCAATTTTTGGGACCTGTGGTCAGTGCAGTTTTAGATTTTAAAAGATTGACAAACTATTTTCCAGAGTAGCAGCCCCATACCATGTGAGATCATTTCTGTGCCCTTGGCAGCAGGTGATGTTGCCCCATATCTCTGTTTTGTCTTTGCTGATCTGGCAGATGTGTGGTAATATGGCATTAGTTACAGTTCACATTTTCCTAAGGACCAATTGGTGATACCGTGCCTTGCTTCAAGCACACACTGGCCATTTGCACACCCTCACTGTTGAGATGTCTTTTGCCCATTTCTAATTAGATTGTTTACTCTGGGGTTGTTGAATTTTGACTTTGTTATATTATTTTAGCCTTATGTTTAAAGGCAGAGTACAAAATAATTAATTTCATTATGACATCTTCATAAATATGTGTCATTGTATTTTGTTCATATCCCATCCCTCTTCCCGTGTGCCCCATCTGCGAGAGTACTTTGCATATGCTATGCTTGTTCTTTGTTGAATATATCACTGACAAATAATTTCAGTTTATAGCTTGCCGGTTCATTCTCTTAACCCTGTCTTTTTGCAAAAGCTGTTAGTTTTGATGAGTATCAATTTATCATTTTTAAAAATGGATTGTGATCCTGGTGTTTTATTTAAGAACTTTTCCTTGAGATGAACAGTTTCAAATTATCTCTAATATTTTCTTCTGAGAAGTTTTATAGTTTAAAAAATTATTATTATCAGTGTGTGTGTGTGTGTGTGTGTGTGTGTGTGTGTGTGTGTGTGTCTGTATGAGCATATGGGCAAGTTTATGCAGGTGCCTGCAGAGGCCAGAAGAGGACATTGGCTCCCCTGGAGCTGGAGTTACAGGTGGATGGGAGGCACCTACTGTCAGTTCTGGGAACCAACGTCTGGTCCTCTGGAAGAACAGCAGGAGATCTTAACCACTGAGTTATCCTTCCAGTCCCCCAAAAGTTTCATAGTTTTGTATTGAAATCTATGATCTATTTTGAGCTAACCCCCAGATGCTATATATTATATTGAACTTAAATTTTTTTATGCAATCTCTCCAGTACTGTTGGTTGAAAAGATTCCATCCTGTTGAGTTGCTTAAGGAAACAAACCAGCTTTATGGGGATATCTACCTACAATGGACAAACCAATGATTTTGAGGTGGGGCATTTGCTTCAGTTTTGGTATTTTCAGAATTGTACAGGCACTGTTACAATCAACTTTAGAACAATTTCATCATTTCCCCCAAATGCCTTCCTACCCATTAGAAGTCATTTCCTTCCCTGAGTCTACCTCCTAATGTGTTCTGTCTCTGCAATTTGCCTATGTTGGACATTTCATGAGGATGGGATCACCCACTCTGTGGCCTCCTCCACATACCCTGATGGTTTAAGGCTCAGGGTGTTATGATATGTCAGCCCTGGGTTTCTTTTTATTACTTAATAGTCTCCCATTGTCTACAGTCACACTTTACACACCACACTGGATTTCTATGTTCCTTCATGGATGCCTGGGGTTTTTGTATTTTATTTATTTATTTATTTATTTATTTATTTATTTATTTATTTATTTATTTTTTTTCAGTTGAGAACAATGCCATGATAAATATTCATGTGCAATTGTCTTGTGTGGTGGTGTTTTCCATTCTCTTGAGGACGGTTAGCTGTGGAATGGCTGAGTGAACTGTGTATTTAACCCCCCGGGGCCCTGTTAAACCTCAGCATGTGTGTTTTCAGTTTCTCTCCATCTTCACCTACACTTGTTCTAATGTCCTTGCTGCAGCTTCTGTCCTTGAGAGTGTGTAGCAGGCTGCTGAGTTGTTTTAGTTCCCTGGCAGGAATTTATGGCTCTCCTCACACTGGTCTACTTCTGAACTCTCCGCTTTGTGGATCTGGGTTTCCACCCTTCTACCAACACCACACAGCCTTGACTGATGGACCACACTCAGGAAGCCTGGGGTAGTGATGCCTTTTTTATTTTTTCTTTATTTAGTGTGTAACATGTGTGTATTCCTGTGTGTCGGTGCTCACGGGAACAAGTGCACGTTTTTGAGGCAGAAATTTTCAATAAACTTGGAGCTCACTAATTCAGCTAGATTGACTGGCAAGCAAGTCTCAGGGATCTGCCCTCTCCACCTCCGCAATGTTGAGGTTACAGGCACATGCTGCTATGCCTGGTTTATTATATGGGCGCTGGTGATCACACTCACATCCTCGGGCTTGTGTGACAATGGCTGAGACATTTCCTTAACTGTTTATTTATTTATTTAGAGACA
Organism: Cricetulus griseus; assembly: GCF_003668045.3. Lineage (NCBI taxonomy): Eukaryota > Metazoa > Chordata > Mammalia > Rodentia > Cricetidae > Cricetulus > Cricetulus griseus. Next base: position 83,164,689 of record NC_048595.1, on the reverse strand, counting down.
AGGTCTCATGTAGCTCAGGCTGGCCTAGAACTCATTACGTAGCTTGAACTTCTGACTTTTGTGCCTCTGTCTCCTGAGTTCTGGGATTACAGGAATGTACCCAGGCCCAGTTTATGCAGTTCTGAGGATCAAGCTCAGGGTTTTGTGCATGCTAGATAATTATTCTTTTCTTTTGTCAAACAATTTTAGCTACTCTAGTTGCCTTAGCAGTCTGTTAATTGGGGGATACTCTAGTATACAACCCCTCTTGAGATCTTGATATTACATAATTGCTTGGAAACTGTATTTTGGTTCATGTGCTGTGGTGGACCTCCCAATCTATGAGCATGGAATGTCTCTCTACAAGTTAGACTCCTTCTATTTCTGTCCGCATTTGGAACTTTTCTGCACTCGAATCCTGTATATATTTGATTACATTGGTACCCGTCACAGTTTTCTTTCTGTTGCTGTGAATAAATACCATGACTTAGGGAGAAAAGAGTTCATTTCATCTTGTAGTTCAACATCCAAGGAAGTCCAGGTGGGAACTAGGGGCAGGAACCTGGAAGCAGCAGGAACTGAAGCAATGACAATGGAGGAATGCTGTTTACTGGCTGGCTTTCTAGATCAGTTACAGCCCAGATTCACCTGCCTAGGGATGGCACCACCCGTAGTAAGCTGGACCTTCCCCGATTAGCAATTAGCAATAAAAAATGCTCCACAGACCAATCTGACCAAGGCAATCCCCAATCTAGACTTCCACAGGTAACTGGATTGTGTCAAGTTCAGCTGAAGCTAGCTAGGATATATTCCACCCCAAGGGGAAAAAAAAAAAAACACAAAGATATCTTAGAAGTCCCCAACCTCCAGATGCTTTGAGTTTTTCCAAATATTCATGCAAATAGAGACAATTTGGATTGTTCCTTTCTGCTCTGGCTGTCCTTGTTAACACAGGTTCTATTTAGTTTTTCACCACTAAATAGTGCAACCGTAGCTTTTATAGATGATCTTTATTTATACAGGAGATCATCTTGTGCTCGGAAGTCATGGACAAAGTGTGTTTGTGTGCATGCCTCTGTGGGTGTGTGTACAAGGACACAAGTACATGCATGTTTGCACACCTGTTAGTTTATATAAGTATGTATATGTGAGTGTGCCTCTGTGTGTGTACAGTGCACAAGTATGTGCATGTGTGGATACCTGTGTATGTGTGTGTGTCTGTGAGTACATGAGTGTGTGTCTGAGAGAGAGCATGTGTGTGTTCAATGTATGTGAGTGTGAGTGCAGGATCACATGGAAATCAAAGGACTGTCCTGGCCTTCCACCTTGGCTAAGGCAAGGTCTCTTGTTTGTTACTATATGTTTCAGGCTAGCTGGTCTTGAATTTTCATGGATCCTGTCTCTACCTCCTGTCTCAACATAGAAGCAACAAGATGTTAGGTGAACCACACTGTATCTGGCCTCCCCTTGAATTCTGGGGTTTCAAATTTGGGTTTTCACACTGCGTGGCAAGTGCTTTATCCTCTGAGCAATCGCCCTGAATTTTTTTAACTTTATTTTAGGTGTGTCTACTTACATTTCTATTGCTATGAAGAGACACTGTGACCAGGGTGACTTATAAAGAAGATGTTTATTGATTAGAGCTCATGTTTCTAAAGCCTTAGAGTTCATGACCATCGTGGTGAGGAGTGAGGCAACAGGCAGGCAGGCATGGTGTGGGAGCAGTAGCTGAGAGCTTACATCCTGATCCACAGACACAAAGCAGAGAGCTAACTGGATAGGTTGTGGGCTTTTGAAATCTTAAAGCATACCTCTTCCAACAAGGCCACACCTCCTAATCCTTCCCAAACAGTTCCACTGGGGACCAAATGTCCAAATATGTGAGTCTATGGAGACTGTTCTCATTCATATCACTGCAAGATATATGGGCGTTTGCTTGCATATACATGTTCATGTATATCTGAAGGGTATTTTTTTCTTATGCTGTTGCCTTTGGCATTCCCATCCCACAAGTGGACTTTAGCCCCTCCCCAGGCCTGGAAGGATATGTTGTGGGCCTTCTCCATCTTCCCCATTGAGGATTGGGAGTACTGGCTGGAGAGGAGTGTGAGGGAAGTTGTCTATGGTCTACAAATCCAGGAGAGTTTTGTTTGGTATTCAGGGTCCTCTAAAGGAGCCCGAGCTGTTCCCCAATCCCTTTTGCCTCTCAGTGCTGCAGCTAGAACCCCCCCCCCCCCATTCTGCCATCCTGTCCCTTGAGATGCCTTCTTTCCCTAGCTGTACCAGCTTGTTTTTGCAGGCCCTTCCTCCCAACCCTTGGCAAGTTGACCTAGCTCACCTCTGAGTCCTGAACTCCACCAGGCTCTATTCCTCAGGAATCAGAGCCAACTTTGGATTTTCCGTTGAGCACTCTGTGATGTGCATTTGGGCTCTTGGGTCAGGCTGACCTGGAAGCTGGCCAAGCTGGGCTTCACCAGAGTAGCGGACAGGAAGAGCACAGGCACCTCTTGACCCCAGAAGCCAGATAAGCTGCTGAACCCAAACACTCCTGGGCTATTTTTATCTCACTGGTTCCCAGCAGGGCATGCCTGGCCTGTTCAGGGTCTGCGGGGAGAACAATGAGCCTTTGAGGCCTAGCTGGAGCTAGTGAGGCCCGAGAGGAAGGCAGCAACTGTGAGAGCAGTGCTAGGGCTGGACAAGCTGGGCAGAGGTCTCCAGTTCCTGGCCACAGGAAGAGCCTCTACCTCAGCTCCTGTCAGGCTTCCTGCAGGGCCAGGTGCTGGCCACTGAGTGATATAAGAAGGCGGGGCTGCAGCAGCAGCAGCAGCAGCAACCACCGCCCTACCACCATTCCCAGAGCCCTTTCTAGGGTCTGAACAGAGCCTACAAGTCTTCAAGTGTCTATCAACCTGGCACAGATGTGGACACCGAGGTCCTAGGGCAGAGAGATCAGCAACATGCGCCACACAACAAGAGGAGGCTTCAGGATTTGAACCCATGCCTTCCCTACTCCTGTGAACACCTAATGGCCTCCCCTCTCAGGCTTCCCTGGGACCCAAGGGCCACAGTTGCTCCATAATGGTTCTGACTCCATGAATGACCTCAGATAAGTTGCTTGCTTTTCCTTTGGCTGCGGTATACTGTACTGTGGAATGGGCAGAGCTTTCTGGTAAGGTTATGTGTAGCTGCAGGTTAGGTGGGTTGTTGCTCACCAGCTGGAGAGAGGCAATGAAGGGGGAGTGCCATACCTGTCATCTTGCCTTTGTCTGCATCTTTCCCTTAAATTCACAGTGCAGGAGAGCAGCAGGAATCTTCTCACCTGCTGGAAGGTGCACACAGGGGCTCTCAGGCTCCTTGACTCACCAGCCCAAGCTCTCAACAGCACTGGGAACGGAGCATGAGAGGGCACTGAGACAAGAGAGGGGGGTGTTAGTATTCAGGCATCTGTACTGGCCTGCCATTAGGGGCCTGACAAGATACGATACATCTTAGCTTTAGTCACTAAGAGCACCCCCTGTGCACATTTACTACATTCCTTATAAAAGGTGGGCCTTGTCTACCTCCCGTCTGTTTCTCTTCCACCACTCTTGTCCCCAGGAACTGGTCTTTCTCTATCCCTGCCCCCTCGCTGCCCTCCTCTCTGCCTTATTTTCTGCCCCCTCTCTCTCCTCTTCCAATAAACCTCCCATGTGAGCCCTGTTATATGGGGGCAACTTCCCTTCTTGCTGTTTTTGTTTTAAAATTATAACAGGGGGAGCTTCTAGAACTTTCCTCCAGGCCAGGTCCTCCTCAGCTGCTGAGGGATGGTCTGTGTGAGAGAGGGATGCCTGGCCTTGGGATGTCAGTTGTCTTGTGGTTAGGGTTGGAGCACTCTGCACCATCTCACAAACCTCAGGAAACTTTGTCACCTAAATTAAGCCTGTGCTAATGCCTTTGGGGGTAGTGTGGGAGGTGGGGTGCCTCTGGAGAGCAGCTGTGGGCACTGTGAGCAAGAAGGGCTGAAGAATGGGCCCTCTAAGGGCACAGAAACTGGGGTGGAGGAGAGACCATGCCAGGGCAGTGGGTGGGGACTCTAGGCTTTGCACCCCCTTAGGACAGAGATGGCAGAAGGAACTAGGGACACTAGGCAGTTCCTATGGGAAGACGGTGTCCACACTGTCCTGGAGAGGGAAGGCTTCCTGTAGGAGTTGCCAACTAGGGAGGTCTTGAAGGGTGATCACAGATTGCTGAGGGTGACATTCCAGAGACCCTGTGAGAGCAAAAGCCTGATGTTTCTGCAGGCCTCGGGTGACAACATGCTGAGTGTTCGCCTCCCACAGGTGCCAGACACTAATGAAGTTCTTCCTGCAGGGTGTAACAGGCATGTGGAGTCAGGTGGGGAGTTGAAGACATGTATATATAGGAAGCCAATGCTGGCCATGTGGAGATGGGGATTGGAACATCCAACTGAAGACCAAGGAGTATACTCCTCTGAGAGGAGCCTGGACGCTCTGAGAGGAGAGGGCCAGGCGACATGGTTCCAGGGAAGGAGACCAAAGAGCTGGGGTTTGGTGATTTCTCAGGGCTGAAGGCAGGGGTTTACATGTCACTGTGGGCTGGATCACAGTGCCAAGGGTGCCAGTGAGAGGGTAGGGAAGGGTGCCACAGTCAAGTCAGGTCTGACGCCATGTGGCACTGGCCTCCTGGCCTCCTATTCGTGGAAGCATCCGATAGTGACTTTCCAAGAACTGCTGTTTGTCTCTCTAAGCCTCTACTGGCACACAGAGAAGCTTAACCTTTGGATCAGTCATGCCTAGCTTATAACTCGTGCCTACCCAGGGCATCTGGGGACAGGAACAGGACACACACACATCAATCAGGTGCTTCTCTCGTGCCAGGCCCATGTGGCAGAGATACTCCACACGCTCACCCAAAATCTCTATTTAAGAGGGAGCAGTTGATATCCCCACTTTACAGTGGAGGAAAATGAGGCTCTGGGTGAGAGGAGGGCTGAGGAAGCCTCAAATCTGGATCTTTCTTTCCACCCCAAAGCCTAGCTTTGAAGAAGCCCGGTGGTCTCCAGCTGGGCTGCATCAGTTTCCAAGAGGTTGGAGGTGAACCTGGAAGGAGAAGGAAGAGCGTGGGAAGCAGGTGTCTGGCCTGCCAGCTGTCTGGGAAAGATGGAGAGGAGAGAAGCCCCATAGCCCGGTGTGTCTGTGACATCACTTCCCACCTCCTCCTCACCCTGTACTCCAAAGAAAGCCAGCGCCCTCAGGGGAGTCACACCACCACACCCCTGCAGACTGCCCCAACATCTTTGACTGGATCCCAAAATGAAGACACACCTCTCTTGGCTGCAGGTTGTCCTGGTGGTTTGAATCCTCTGTGGTCCTCGTGGTTTCCAGGCGTCTGCCTTCCTTTCTTCCCTCTGAGTCTCTTTTCTCCTCCAACTGATACACATGATACACACTGAAGACATAACACTGCACAAACACCACACATCTGTAACACCATCCATGCCACACACTGGACCCACAGAAAAAAGTTACTGCATATACCACACACACACACACACACACACACACACACACACACACACAAACTTGCAGACCACCAATGCAATTAGTTCCTTTCAATTGAGCAATTACATTTCAATAAAAACTCTACAGAGTTCAATGAAGCTTGTAAGGAGCTGGGATTTCATTCATCCCTGTAGCATCTTTGGGTGACTGAGATCCAGCTGTGCACTCTTGGGATGATGGTGAGCCAGCTGTGCATCTTTGATTCCCATCCCAACTTTCATGGATCTGATGGATTCAGGCACCCAGTGGGAACATGGCATAACCAGGGTCCTGGGTTCAGACCTGGAGTGGGGGTGCCTGTGATGGCTAAAGTTAACTGTCACTTAGGCCTCTGGGCATGATTGTGGGGGATGATCTTGATTGTGTTAAATGTTTTGGAAAGATCTTTTGGGGGGCTGGAGAGATGAATCAGTGGTTAAGATGGCATACTGCTCTTGCAGAGGACCCAAGCTGGGTTCACAGCACTCACCCAGGTCTGGTGGCTCACAACTGTCTGTGACTCCAGGTCCAGGAGATCTGACACCTTCTGACTTCTGCAGGCACCCCTGCACTCGCAGACCCTACATATACTTTGATAAAAATAGAAATCTTAAAAGGGAAAGGCCCTCTTTAATTGTGGATGGGACCCTTCCCCAGTGTGGAGGCCAGGGATCCCAGACTGTATAAAATGCAGAAGTGAGCTGTGCACTAGTGGGCATTTTGCTCTCTTTGCTTCCTGATTCTGGACGTGGCCTGCTACTTCATGTTGTCCTGCCTTGACTTCCCTGCCATGGGCTGGGAGCTAAAACAAACAAGTAAACAAACGTCTCTCCCTGAAGTTGCTTTTGTCAGAGTGTTTTACCACGGCACCAGGAAAAGAAGCCAGTACACCCCTATTCAGTCACGTTTTCTGGTGGCACTTGGGACCCCAATGTTCCCCAGTCCATCCAGCTCCTCCATCTTTAATCCAGCACACGGGCCCCATTGTCTCCACCGTACATGTGCGCACGTGCATCTGTGTGTTGGGGGAGGCAGGCACAGTGCCCGCATCCCTGTTCAGCCTGCCCATGAGCTCATCCACTTGGTCCTCTCCTGGAGGAGTTCCCTTTGGAGACTTCCCTGCCAGCTCCGCCCATCAGGGCAAGCAGATGGAGAATTGGAGCAAGTCCTCCTCTTGGGTCAGGAAAGAAAATATTCCTTTTCTCCCCTTCTCTCTAAAAATATGCTCAGGGCTTTTTTGAGCAATAAAAAACAGCTGTGGCTCCAAACACCCCCGCAGCCTTCGCCTGGGGAGATGGAAAACAAAAACAGGCTCTGAAGGCAGATCGGCGCGTGTCCCAGCGCTGGCTCGGCCGAGGTGCCTCTGGCCTGGAGTGGCTCCCCAGGGACTCCAAATTGTCCTTGTTTGCTTGTCCTGGTACGGACACTGGGCACAGAAGCCACCCATTCCTTCCTCTCTTAACTCCATTATTGATGATGAGGCAGGCATAACTTGAACGCTACTTCCCAGCTGTACTCAGAGCCAGCCTAAGAGCAGCGTCCTCTGGTGGCCAGGAGGAAGGAGAGGTTGTGTTTGAGCTGGAGGGCTTCCTGGAGCAAGTGACATTGGAATGGCCTTTAAGGGAGGAGGCCCAGAGATGGAGACAGAAAGTACTCCGAGGTGACCAAACAGATGGCAAATCAGGGAACACAGAGTTCATCTGGGGCTATAGAATGAGACCTTGCATATTGGGTGAGATGTTCATTAGGTAGCAGATGGGGAGTCATGGAAGGTGCTTGAGCAGTAGAGTGATCTGTGTAGAAATAGACTCCTTGGAGAAGGATGCTTGGTCGTTAGAGGCTGGGGCTTGGTTGACGAGTTACTCACAGGAGCCCCGTCTTCCTTCATAAGGAGCCCTCCTGGCTCACAGGAGTGAGCATCAGGGTAGATACTTGGAGATTGGAGGTAAATGCAGGAAACCAACAGCAATGGCCTCAGACCAGAGAACCCAGAGAAGGTGATGCTGTTGGGGCCTTCACGGATTACTGAGGAACCCTGAAAAACGAAAGTTCCAAATCCAAGCAGCAAGCCAGCCCAAAGCCCTCACACGAAATGCGTGCTTGCTGACTTCCATGTTGCTTCACAGTTCCTTCACTGGGCTGAGTGATACTCCAGGGCTTGCCAGAGCCCCTGAGTATGTCAGCTGCCAGGTGGCAGCCCATGAGGCAAGGGCCCCTTGTCATTGTAGAGGTCTGCTACCATGCCCTATCAACTATCTGTGTCTTTACCTGCTTCATCCTTGGCCCTCTCCTGCTTCACTGCCTTTGGCCTGAATGCCCCCTCTTGCTTCCCTCTGCTGTCTCTCTAGGCCCCAGGACAGCCTGGGGTCCCCAAGAAATAAAATTAACAACTGCAATGCTGGTAGCGTCTACAGCACATCTACTGAGCTCATCTGCACCAACTCTTGACAAGAAACGGCAGACACAGGCACAGGCTTTCATTTCATGGGGACCAGATTCACACATGTGTCCTGGATCACCTCCCCTGGCCAGTGTCCTGCCTCCGCTTAGTGGTTTAATGGGTGTGGCTTGGGTTTGGGGATTTTTTAAAAATAAGATTCCCAGAAAATTCGTTTGGGAACCACCGGTTTTCTGAAGAATTGTTTTAAGGCCTCCCAAAACCAAAACAAAAGCTTTTATTGAGATTTAATTAACATACCATAAGTTGCACACACTCAAAAGATAAAATTTGATAAATTTGTAAAAAGCTGCCTTAACCTTTTTAATACTGAGTTCATTAGTTCTAAGTATAGTCACACTGTTGTGCAACTGGTTTCTAGAACTTTCTCAACTTGCAACACTGGAACTCTAGGCCCCTTAGTGAGGCCCAGGCTCCCGGGAACACTGCTATTCTTTCCATGATGGTTGCCCTGCTTTTGGTACTAGAGATTAAGTCCACTGAGCTAAATCCCCCTCCCACATTTCCTTTTTGAGACAGGATCTCATGATATTGAATAGGTTGTCCTTAACTGAACTTATACTGTAGTCCATGCTGGCCTTGAGTCTACAATTGCGTTTGCAATCCTCCTGCCTCAGCCTGTTGAGTAACTGAGATGACAGAGTTGTGTTATCAAAGCCTGCACTTCTTTTTGTCCTTTTCTTCTTTTTTTAAAGACAGGGTTTCTCTGTGTAACCCTGTCTGTCTTAGAACTTGCTCTATAGACTAGACTGGCCTTGAACTTGGAGATCTGCCTGCCTCTGCTTCTTGAGTGCTAGAATTAAAAGTGTGCGCCACCACTAAGCAGCTTCTTTTTTTTTTTGTTTTGCCTTTTTCTTTCATTTCATTTTCTCTCTTTTTCCTCTTTTTTTTTTTCTTTTTTGAGACTGTGTCTCACCGCCCTGGAACTCCTTATGTAGACCAGGCTGGTCTCAAACCCACAGAGATCTTCCTGCCTCTGTCTCCTGAGCGGTCTTTTCCATGAGTGAATATATTGCATACATCTTCAGATGGAACCGCTACAGCATATGCCATCATGTTTGTTCCAGGATTTCCTTCCCCTTTAAGCCTGAATAAGCTTTTGTGTGAGTGATTGCAATTTCTCTACCCAGTCCTTCGTCCACCTGGGTTATCACATGCTCAGATGAACACCAGAGCACATGCCTCTCTCTTCCAGCCTGAGCTCTTAGTGCTTTTGGGTCTTGACTGGGAAGTGGCTCATTAAACAATACTCTGCTTTCCCTAATGGAAGCACCTGTATAGTCCCACCCACAGTTTACAAGCAGTCCAGTTTCCCTAGTTCTTTGTCAACACTTACAGCTTTCGGTTTTGGAGATGGTAGCCCTCCAAGTAAGAGTAAAGAGCTATCTCTATGATTTTGATTTGCGTCTCTCTAATGTTGGCATTGTTTAGTGTCTTTCCTTGTGCTTGCCATTTCTTTGGAGACGTGAAAGGACTTTTATCTAGGCGTAGCTTTGTGGTTCAAGGCTTTTCCAGGGTAAAGCACAGACTTCCAACAGCAGGAAGAAGCTGTGTCCCCCTCAGACCTGAAGGAACAAAGGGAGAGTGCATGATACTGGGCCCTCTGGTCTCCCGCTGGGTAAAATCAGCTGGGCAGAGGGCAGGGATGAATGTAGGGGGCAGAGAGAGACAGCCAGCAGAACTCACAGGAGAGGGCTATGCTGCTCGTGTGTGTGTGTGTGTGTGTGTGTGTGTGTGTGTGTGTGTGTGTGTGTGTGTGTGTGTGTATGTGCTGAAGATGCCTGCAAGTGTGTGTATGGGGACCAGCTGTTGACAATGGGTGCCTTCCTCAATTATTCTCTACATTGTTTTTCTGAGACAGTGTCTCTCATCAAAACTGAAGCTTCCCACCTAGGGCTGCTTCCCCACACTAAGATAGCAGACACCTGCTCCCACCTTGGGCTTTTCACATGTGTGTTGAGTATTCAAACTCAGGCCCTCAAACTTATACAATAAGTACTTTACCCTCTCAGCCATCTTCCTGACCCCACCCCTCAGGAAATGGAGAATGAAGCTTGGCTCTGTAGGGTGGTGTCTGTGTGGTAGGAAATAAGAGAAGGGAGAAGGGCCCTTCTCATTTGTCTGGTTCTGACTTCTGTTTCTCAGTGGTGGACATCCCCAAGTATTTGCTACAACTGACTAAACAGACTGCAAAGGGGAGGGGGGACGTGACAGGGGGATCTAGCCAAGTTGGCAAGCTCAAGGTTCCATGGGAGACCCTGCCTCAAAAAATAGGACAGAGGTGGCCAGTGAACAAAGCCTTCCGCTCCACTGTCTTGTGACTAAGTCAGAACCCACTGGTAAATGCTCCCCTTCTCCCAGCATCCTCTTCTGCAGTGGCAAGCCAGCACAGCTAGGCTCTAAAAAGTCTCCTCAAAGCCAGGATTCTGTTGGAAAGAAAAAGCCCACTAGCCCATTCTTCCCTGATACCTGAACTCAGTTGCAGACTAAAGCTCCTAAAAATTATGTATGTATGTATGTATGTATGTATGTATGTATGTATGTATGTATGTGTGTGTCTGTATGTATGTATGTATGTATGTATGTATGTATGTATGTATGTATGTATGTATGTGTGTGTCTACAGAGGTGCTATGTTGTTCTATTCCTGACACTCTCCTAGAATCTTTTCAAATGGGGCTGGCCTTCTGTTTCACCAATAAACTCAAGACTTTGCTTCATTCTGACTTGTCCTGAAATTCTTTTCTTTGATGTTAAGTCAGGAACCTAACTGGACCTGAGCCGAGCACCCCGAATCTGACAAAGCTCATTGGGTTGCCCTGCCAGCAGTAAGATACATTTCCTGCTTACAAGTGCAGGTTGAGCCAAGATGAGGCTCTGATTTAGGGGCTGCCAGTCCGGGGCTCCAACCATGAGGAATCCTGGGACAAACAGCTAGAATGTCATCAGTGGAGGGATAAAGTGTTTTAGCAGTGACTTCAGTTGGAGCAAGGAACTTGGGGACCCAGCCAAGAGCCTGAAAGCAGATAATTCTTAGGCGCAGTACCCAGTCCAGATCCAATAGCATCTTACCCTCTCACCTTGGTGAGACTCTCTCATGGGATGTTCTGAAGGAAAGAGGGTACTACAGGGCTGCGAGAGCTCGTGCCTGACACTGTGGGAATGCATTCAAAGTCCTCAGGAACTCATGTCCCCAAAGTTCAGACCCAACAAGATCACTCAGAAACTTTCAAGAGAATCTGGAAGAGTGAACATGGCTCTGAGATGTCCTAGGGGCCCATAGATGGCACCCCCATCTATCTCCACCCCCACTTCACAGATGGAGAAACCAAGGCCTGGAGAGGAGCAGACCAATGGCTCTCACAGTCACCAGGCAAGTCAGAAGTTGAGCTGGTCTCTGGCTCACTGGCTTCCTTCCCCCTGCATTCTGCCTGCCTCCTTGAGCATTCCAAGGCACCATGTAACAGGAAAGGAAGTGTCAGCAGGCTCAGCTCACCACACACAGCCCTCATGCTCTCAGCCAAACTCCATGAGCCTGCTTTTTCCAGACCAGGATGGGAACCAAAACCAGCATTTACTTTTATTTCCCAAGACTCCAGTCAGCAGTTTTGCTCTGAGTAAAGTGCTCAGAGACCCTGGATGTGCCACCCCATGTCCCTTAAAGTCCCCTCCAAGGCTGCCTTAGCATCTTGAAGGTGCATGCCATGGAGCTTGAACCACAGCACCTTTCTCTGTTACCCCCTCTCCTTTAACACCTAAAGTTGAGGGTGGGCCAGTAAATGGTTCTACCCACAATGCATGGCACAAAACCTCTCTGTCCCAGATGTCCTGAGTGTTGAGTTGTGGGCATATTGTCCAGGATGTTGGAAGTCCAGATGTGAATTAAGGTTTTGTCTCTAAAATGCTATGTGAGCTTCAGTACAGCGAGGCCTCCCTTTCTGCGCCTCTCCCAGGATCTGTACCAAGAGAAAGCAGGAGGAGGCATGTCTTTGGGGCCTTTGCAGTCCAGGAGGCCTAGGACTATGCTGTAAAGTGGCTGTTACAGGACTGAGCTCTACTCTCTCCTGAGCCTAAAGGGTGGACAATCAGCTTTCTTGGGTTCCTCCCCCAAGCACAGTATCCTGACTCCTGCTCTACCAGGAATGGAAAAACCTATATCTGCCAATGACCTCACTCTGGAAAACTGCAGGGGGTGGGTCCAAGCTTCACTCCAGGGAAGTTGCTGAGCAAAAGGTTCCCAGCTGCTAGCAGGGCTCCAGTGCCTCACCAATCTCAGGGAGACCCCAGGCCATGGGGAAGTTCTCATCTCTGAACATGGGTCCTCCCTACTCCACAAGAGGGGTGCTTAAGAATGGCTAGGACTTTCTCACTGGACAGCCTAACACCCTTGTGGCTCTGTCTGTGGAATTTCAGAGGCCTCTGGGTTCCAGGTCTACCCTGGGAGGCTCCCCAAGCCCTGAGAGCCACAGGTGAGGACTGAGAAAAGAGGAAAGGTGTCACCCTGACTGATGCAGAGGACATTGGACACATGATTGCTTCTGGAGATTTGTCATGTGGCCCACCCACCAGCCCAGAATCTTCTTGGTCTAGAGTTGGGGAGAGTGCCCTACCCTGTGCAGTGTGCAGTGGTAGCAGACAGCATCATAGTACTTGCTGGTGTGTGTGTGTGTGTGTGTGTGTGTGTGTGTGTGTGTGTGTAAAGATCAGCTTCAGGCTGCTGAGCTGGTCCAGTGGGAAAAAGCCTTTGCCACCATGCCTGATGGTCTATGTTTGATCCCCAGGAGCCACATAAAGGAAGGAGAAGACTGATTCCTGAAAGTGGTCCTCTAATGTGTGCATGTGTGTGTGCACACATATGTGTATGTGCACATGTGCAAAAAAGTAAATGTAAAAGAAAAAAAAAACATTTTAAGACCAGATCCAATGAGCGGAGGGAGCCTGGAAGGACTGGAGGCTTGGGTTCTAGTGTTCTCTGAGGCCTGGAGGAGGGGCACTTTTCAGTTGTAGCTCAGAGAAGTCCCACAAGCAGAAAACAGGGAGAGGTAGTTATAGTCCTGGGGCAGAGCACAGAAAGGGCAGCAGAGTGACCTTTTTCTATTGGGAGTTTGAGAACAGAATCACCTGATGGGCTATCAGTGAAGGAGGACGGGGATGGTCAACCACAGCCACAGTTGAGAGGAGGCTGCCACCATGGTCAGAAAAGCACTGCTATAGGAGCTGTGACACTTGTTCTTTCTGTTGAAAGACTCTCTTGTACAGTCCTACATGGTGTAGTGAGTTATTTACAAACATACCTTTCCTGGTGAACTACAGGTCACTGCAATACATAAAGTCTTTCTTGTATAAATATGGGGGTCTCTCATGACAAATCACTGAAGTTATGCTCTCTCTCTCTCTCTCTCTCTCTCTCTCTCTCTCTCTATTTCTATTCCCCCCCTCTGGATGGAACCCAGGGCCTTTGCACATGCTAGACATATGAGCTGTACATATGAGCAACATCCTCCCCTGCCCTATTTACTCGAAGAAGACTTTAGAGTACATACTTAACTGTGGGGCTGTCACTGTGAGCTCTAACTGTTGTGCATGTGGAAAAACTTGAGCAGTTTTTAACTTTTCAGGTCATTTGTTAGGACCCTGAGTGTCTCTTAAGTGACTAGATCTTTGTGTCTGCTTATTTAAGTTTGTTTTGCTTTTATTTTTCCATTTTTAAAGATTTCTCTCTCACAAAGTATCCGCAGTTACATATGTGCATATACAATGTACTGAGTGTCTGTTTAAGTCTATGTATGTATGGTGCATGGATATAAGAGTGCAACTGTGTGCATGTGAAGGCCAAAGGGCTCTTGGTGCTTATAGTTTGGCAGATTTGCTAGGTTGGCTGGCCAGCAAGCCCCAGGGATTCTCTTATCTCCATCTCCTGCTGGGATAGCAGGAGGTACACCTGGATTTTTTACAGTTGCTGAGCCATTTCCAAGGCCCCCACAGTTAATTCTCATGGTGTTATCAAGACTCCTGGAAGAAACCAATGAGCATTCCCTTGGTAACTGTGTATTTGTAAGCATTAATAAGTGACAAATGAGAAGATTCTCTGAGTCAAAGGAACACACTTGGGTACTTGTTTGTGCTGTTGGCATTGGCTTTTTTGTTGGGGGATATTTGATCACACTGTGAACCCCAAGTTAGCATTTGTGTTAATTAAATAATATCAACACTTGGGGCATGAGGCTGAGTTAGCATCATAGAGCATCAGAGGGCGTCTGGAAGAGAGACTTAGCAGAAGTAGCCGGGAGGGATTTAGGGTGGTGCAGCATTTTTTGTTTTGAAGGAGTGGAAGGATGGGCTTTGGGAGACTTCAGCAAGGAGAGAAGGTTAACTAGTTGTTATTAAACCTCTGTGAGCTAGCAGGTTTTCACCATAGCCTTTGACTTTCAAGTCTTATTTATAAATAGAATGATTGAGATTTAGTTAAAGCTACCTTTAGTAGCAGTGACAGAGCCAGTGCCTGCAGGAACAGAATTCCTGCCAGGCTGCAGCCTAAGTGGCCACATCACTGCCAGAGAAGCAGTCCAGTAACTGTGGAGTTGCAATTAGTAGCTGAAATAACAGTAGATTAAGGAGCAGCCACTGTGCCAAAGATAAAACAACATTTGGTGCACAACGTAGGGCATGACCACACAGGCAGAGAAGTCACACTAGCCGACTCTGCTAGTTCCCACCTGGGCTTCTCTGCACAAGGACTTAACAACAGTCAGCTGCCAAAGAGCAACTAAATGACTTAATGCCTGTTGTTAAAAACCACACGGCTCTGGATGACAGAGGAGCTTGAATACATAAAACAAAATTCTCAGGAGAGATCATAAAACAAGTATTTTGGCAAACTTCTATAAGTAATCAAAGACCAAAACTAAACATACAAATAAATGGCATTTAAATTGAGGATTTGATAGACACAGGGGCAGATGTAACAATAATTTCACCAAAATTTTGGCATCCAAATGGGCCTCTTCAGGAAGTAAATATTCAGCTTTCAGGAGTTGAAATGTTATCTCAGGTAAAACAAAGTGCAAGATGCATTAAGTGCATAGCATAGGGTCAGAAGAAAGATAGGAAAATTAAAACCATATGTGGCTAACATAGCAATGGGTTTATGAGTATGTGATTTGTTACAGCAATGGAAAACAGATTAACATTCCTCTAATCTCGGAAACAAACCATAAAGTAATGTATGCTTCTGAGAAAATATTAAAAGATATTAGCAAGAACAGTCCCCAACTGCTCAGGTTGTACATAAGCAGGGCATAATAGCTGCTGATCTTTCAAAGGTACCAACATCCCTACCTTTAAAATGGTCAATGGCCAAACTTGTGTGGGTGGAACAATGGCCTTTGACATCAAAAAAACTACAGGCATTAAAACAGCTGGTACAGGGGCAGTTAAATGCTCAACATATTGAAGATTCAACCAGTCCTTTGAATTTTTGTATTATTTGTTATTTAAAAATACTGAAAATAGAGAATGTTAACATACTTAACATTTAAGTGCCATAAATAAGGTGATTCAGCAAATGGGCTCTTTACAGCCTGGAATTCCCTAGCCTTCCTTATTACCTAAGTGATGGTCTAATATAATGATTGATTTAAAAGACTGCTTTTTTTAGTATACCTTTACAAGAGCAGGATAGAGAAAAATTTGCCTACTTATAATAATTCCCAGCCTGTTAAAAGATACCACTGGCAGATTATTCCACAAGAAATGTTAAATAGCCCTACCTCATGTCAATATTTTGTACAACAGACATTAACTAATTTGTAAACAGTTTCCTCAATCTATAATTTACCATTATATGGATGATATCTTATTGGCTGATTTGGACACATATTTAAGAAAAAATGATTGATGAAGAGAATTTTAACTTGCTGGGGATTACAAATTGCTCCTACAAAATATAAAGATGGGATTCTTTTAAATGCCGAGGCTATAAGATAGGTTTACAAAAAATTCAACCCAAAACTACAAATCAGGAGAGATCAATTACAAACTCTTAATGATTTTCAATAATTGCTGTGAGATATTAACTGGCTACAGTCCACAATTGGGTTAACTATTCAAGAGCTGAGTAATTTATCTCTAACCTTATGAGGTGGTAAGGACTTAAATAGTCCAAGAAAATTATCATCTGAGGCTGAGAGAGAATTGACTCTGGAAGAAAAGAAATTATGGGATGCACAAGTGAATCACTTAGTTACAGAGCTTGTTTTTTTTTTTTTTCTAAGATATAAGGGTATTTATTAGGGAGATGCGGAGATGCCTTACTTACAGAGCAACCTAGCCAGCCAGCAGGGCACGGAGTAAGTACAGCAAGCCGATGATGAAAAGGAAGAAGGGGCTTCCACATGTGTGCCCCTCACTCTTAAACCTTCTCCACATCACCCTGACCATGCCCTCGAAGGTATGGTCAGGCACACCTGTAGCCATACCCAAGCAGTGGTTACCATGTCCCCTACACAGGAGTGTATACCGGAGTGGAGAGGAGGAAGTACCACACAAGGAAGATGCTCAAACCTTAGCAAGCATCAGCAGGGAAGGCAGCCTCATAGCTGTAGGTGTTGGTCCATTCAGAACTTGATTGTATTCTGGTTATTTTATCCTTTTTGCATTCTCCTACAGGGATTCTTGTGCAGAGAGAAGATAGTATCTTAGAATGGATATTTTTTACCACACTAACAGTAACTAACAAAATTTTAAAAACCTATGTAGAAAAACAAAATTAAAGACCAATGTAGAAAAAAATTCTGTTCTAAAAAGAGAATTCAAACTTCATCAGTTGACAGGAATACACCCAGTAGAAATTGTGGTACCTTTTACTAATGCTGAAATTGCCTCATTATGGGCAGAAAATGAACATTTGCAAAGTGCTTGCAAAAATTTCCCGGGAGAGATTAGCAACAAATATCCCCAAAGCAAGAGACTTCAGTTTATAAAAAGAACTAATTGGATTTTCCCTCATATAATAAAGTGAACACCAATTTTTGGAGTCCCTACTTCTATACTGATGCAAATAAATCAATAAAGGCAGGTTATAAATCAGGAAATTTAAGTAAAATGGCTTAAAGTTCCTATGGTTCAGTTTAGAAATCAGAATTATATATTGTTCTCATGGTATTATTAGATTTTTCAGAACCTCTTAACATAGTTATTGACTCTCAATATGCAGAAAGAGTTGTTTTACATAATGAAACTGCTGAACTTGTCACAGATAATTCAGAATTAACTTTGTTACTTATTCAATTACAACCAGTAATCAGAAATAGAAATCATCCTTTGTGTATAACACATATCAGATCCCATACAGATCTACCAGGCTCGCTAGCACAATGTAATGATAAAATCAATCATCTATTGGTAAGGAAATGTTCTAGAAACCTCAGAGTTTCATAAGAAACACCATGTTAACAGCAAAGGTTTGATGAAAGATTTTTCTATCACTTAGTAATAAAACAAAGAAATTACAAGGAAATATCCTACTTGTTTCTTTAGTAACCAAACTCCATTATCTGCAGGAAGTAACACAAGAGGTACTAAAAAAATGAAATTTGGCAAATGGATATGTTTCATTTTGCAGAGTTGGGAAAATTAAATTATGTGCACCATAGCATATATACATATTCAGGATTTCAATGGGCAACTGGTTTAAGTTCCGAAAAGGCTGATTCTATAATCACACATTTCTTAGAAGTTTTGGCCATCATGGGAATACCTGTACAAGTTAAGACTGACAATGCTCCAGCATGTGTCTCTAGAAAAATGTAACAGTTTTTTGCATATTATAAAATAAAGCATAATACATGTATACCACACAATCCTACAGGACAAGCAGTTACAGAAAGATCTAATTGCACTTTAAAAGATATGCTTAATAAACAGAAAGGGGTAATAAAGACCCCAGAGATAGATTACACAGTGCTTTATTGAATTTAAAATTTTAAAATGCTAATGAACAAGGAACAACATCTGTGGAGAGACATTGGGTAATAGAAAAAAAACTGCTGAATTAAATCAGCCTGTATACTTTAAAATGTGTTATCCTCAGAATGGAAACCAGGATATGTGTCATGTTTGGGAAGAGGTTTTGCTTTTGTTTCCACAGGAGAAGAAAATCTATGGATATCATCAAGATGATAAAGATTAGATTAAAAAAAGAGAGTTATTGATTAGGAGAGGTGATAGTTCATCAAACAGCTTGGTAATTCAATCCAAACTAACTTCTAAAACTAACAACTGCCTTTAATTTGATTAGGTATGAAAATAAATAATAAATAATTTTCATTATTCAAAGATAACACCTTTTCTGTTTGCAAAAAAAAAAACAAAACATTTTTTTCCTTAACAAAGATATAACCTGACAAAAAAGGAACTTTCCAAAGTTAGGGTTGGGAAGGGTTCTATTTTTCTCTTTCCAGGAGAATAAAAGCATCCAAATAAGGAATCTGAAGACCACTGGACAAATGAGACAACTGAAGAAGGACAAACAAATCATCCAGAGAAAAATATCCCAAGAAAAAAAATTAAAATTTGGCCTAATGGTATAGGACATTTCCAACAGGATAAAATTTCACAAATCTTTCCAAATATTTGTTTCTGCTGCTGTCTTCAAACATAAAAGGCAAATGGTCTTATTAATTCAATTAAAAATCAAAGCTCACTTTGCAGTTCAAGTGTGGCTCTCTCCTTCTCTAAACTCAAACATGCTTGTTAGAGGAAAACCCAAAATCTCTGTCTCATGTCAAAAGACTCACCTGATATTGGACAGAAGAAAACCAAAATTAAGGGACTATTTTATTGTCACTAATATATTAATCTCTTGGTTTTATTTTGAATATTTAAACTTTTCTTAAGGTATAAATATTCTCTCTGAATTTATAATATTATTATTCACCTACACATATATAAATTATAGATTTTCTGTCATGATATTAATAATCATATAGAGTACTAACTAATTCTAGAAATAGGCTTTTTCTAGCTTCCTGTACAGGACTTTGGGCTTGAGTCTGAAGCAGGTAACTAGGAATTAAGTTTGTATATCCTGGTTATATTTAACATATTGTGGTCCTTTAACCTCTAAGAGATCTGCTGCATATGACATTTAAAATGTTTAAGTTGACTGCAGTGAACTGTGACCATTCCTAACATGTTTGAAGTCTCCAAAAGGATGATGGGGCCCTACAACAACAATTCCACCTGGTTTGTGGAATTAAACTGAAAAACACCACCCAAAGATTAGCTTTGAATTACAAAATGTTCAGGAAAATTTCAAGGTAGCTAGCTGAGATGGTCCAGCCTCACAAACTACTCCAGCCAGGACTTCAGATAAGTCCTTTCCCAATACACACAGATTGGACAACCAATGTTACAGGTAGTTTTCCCGGGACTTGACCATTATCTCAATTTCCTCAGGGTCTCGTAAAGATGTAGTTGCCCCAGACAACATAAAGTAATTTTAAGAATATAGTGCTCACGTTCCCAAGAGATGGAGTGAGTGGGTTATAAATGTTTGTCATTTGGTAGGTTCTAAATGTTTGTCATCATTTAGTGGGGTTGGTTGCAAATTGTTACTGGTCATGGTAAGGGAAGAAACTAAGCAAGGGAGATTGACTTCAAAGTTCTCTTTCTGAAAAGAAAAAGGAGGATATGGAAAGGATAGGATAAAAGGGTGGATTATCAAATTTACTTTAAATTAAGAAGCAACTAATAATCTCCAATACTTTACATTGCTATGGAATTTTGTATATTGATACAAATTTAAGATTATTTTTATTAGAACATATTCTATATATATTTCTACTCTTGTTTAAGATATTTTATATTGATACAAATTTAAGGTCATTTTTGTTATACTGTATATATGTTTATACTCTTTTTAAGGTATTGTATCTATGCAGCTCATTTAAAACTGTAATGTATAATTAAGAAATATCGATTAGTAGTTAGTCATTTTTAATAACCAAACTTGTAGTCATGTTAGGTATATTTTCAAGGTTAGATAGATAGGTAGTCTCCAAACACTTCAGAGACCCACAGAATATAGCATTTAAGATGTTTTAATATTATAAGGCTTTTCATGACAGCGAGACATGTCTGCTTCTGGTAGCACCAATTTACTTCAAAAAGAGATGATGGGCATCAAAGAATCTCCAAATGGAGTCTGTTTTTTTTGTGTCAAAGTTAGCCTCTGGGCAAGAAATTGCCCTTGCTTTGACTACTGACAGTATACGGCCCAAACTGGATAAGTAGTGCACAAAAGAAGGCAACTACCGAACTTTGCCAAGACAAGGTAGGATAGTCCTTCAAAATTCCCTCTTCACAGAAAAGTCTGTCAGATATTATAGGCCTGCAGCCCCAAGGTGAATGCCCCAATGTTGCAGAGGAACCTTGGGTGACTGTCCAGGCACCCAGCCACTTCTGTCTTTTCTATAGTTTTGGAAGATGTTTGTTTGTTCTTCACTTCCTGTTTACTCAGGTGATGTGGGATAATGCTCTTGTACACTGTAAAGATTTGTCACTCATATTGGTTTAATAAAACGCTGACTGGCCAGGAGCCAAGCAGGAAGTATAAGTGGGCTACCAGTATAGGAGAACTATGGGGAGAGGAAGGCAGAGATGGAGTCACCAGCCAGACACAGAGGAAGCACTATGAGAATGCCTTACTAAGAAAAGGTACCAATCCACATGGCCAAACAGATAAGAATTATGGGTTAATTTAAGTTGCAAGAACTTGTTAGTAATAAGCTTGAGCAATAGGCCAAACAGTTTATAATTAATATAAGTCTCTGTGTGTTTATTTGGGACTGAATGGCTGTGGGACTGGACAGGACAGAAACTTTCATCAATACTCAGGTAATATTATATCCTTCTTGGGTCTCTGATGGAGTTGAAGATGTAGTTATAACTACAGTTTTCTTTGTTACCAAATTTAGAAAAGAAACTCACAAAAGAGGTATAAAATATATAAGGTTGAAAGACATTAAAGTTTAAATTGCTTATCTAAGAAAATGTTTTGGAAGTCTAAAAAGATGGTTTGGGATTGGTAATACAAATTATGATAGAAAAGTACCAAACTCTGGACTCACCAAGATAGGATATATAATAGAGTAGGTTCTCTCAATTTGTCAAATACAAATGGACTGGACATTGTGAAGGTAATCCTTATTTAATAATTGTTCTTATTGCATATAATTTTACTGTGTTAGAGCTAAAACCTTTCCTTTTTTACTTAGGCAAAAAGAGGGAAAGATTGGGGGGTATTCTACCACACTGTGAACCCTGAGTTAGCATTAACGTTAATTAAATAAAATTATCCATAGGTCAGGAGGCTGATTAACAACTAGTTGACAGAAAATAATCATAGAGCATTGGAGGGCATCTGGAAGAGATAGAGAGACACAGGAAGTAGTAGGGAGGGATTTGACAGACTGGAAAGATGGGCTTTTGGGAGATGCCAGCAAGGAGAGGAAGTTAGCTAGTTACTACAACTTTTCTAAACTAGCAGGGTTTCACTCCAGCCTTTGAATCTCAAGTCTTACTTATAAATAGAATGATTGAGATTTAGTTTAAGCTACATTTAGCAGCAACAGCAGAGCCAGTGCCTGCAGGAGCGTAATTCCTGCCAGTCAGAGAAGCAGGCCGGTAACTTCAGAGTTTCAACTGCAGCCTGGAAAAGCAGTAGATTAAGGTACAGTCACTGTGCTGAAGATAAAACAATGTTTTTTTTTTTTTTTTTTTTTGTAAATTTTCTTTCCGCTCCAGAAGCCTTGGGGACCTGGAGGAGTGCACACATGGCAAGCAGTACCCTGGCTCTTTATGCAGGCGCAAAATGTCCCTTTAAGAGACAAGCTCCCTCTTTTCTCTTCCTGACCATGTTCCATCATGTTCCTCTGAAGAGGCTGGTAGGTCTTTTCCTCTCTCTCTCCCTCTCTCTCTCTCTCTCTCTCTCTCTCTCTCTGTGTGTGTGTGTCTGTGTGTGTGTGTGTGTGTGTGTATGTGTCTCGTTTTCTTTCTCTCTCTTCCCTTCCCTTCCCCCAATAAAACGTCCCACATGAGCTCTGTCTGTATGGCATGATTTGTCCCTCACCCACCGTAGGGCTTCCCATCAAGGTCCCACTCGAGTCATATCATAACATTCTGGCTTGGAGAAATTGCTCCATTCCTAGCCCATGACATGTGATATGTGATCTAGCCTCTGGCTTCCTTAGGCCACCTGGGCCAATCAGGTATTCTGGTCAGGAAACTTGTAACTGGGATTCAGAACAGGAGAGATCTACCTGTGGGGAGCTGAGTTGTAGGCCAGATGAGTCTGGGGCTGAGGCCTCATAGGAGTTGTCCTCCTGGGCCGTGGCTAGGCAGCCAGGAGTCAGGCTATGTGACCTCTGAGGTGGAGTGCACCAAGTCCATGCTGTGGAGAACACAGCAGCCCAGAGGCAGGGCTGCCCCAGTGAATTCACACTGAAAGTGAGACCCCGCATGGGTGTGGCTAAGACTGATACAAGGTCATGCTAAGGACAGGGCTAAGCTAGCCTCAACTCTGCATGCCTGTTCTGTTTTCTTGGCAGTTGTAACAAGGGTGAAGATGGTAGGCATGTTTTCTCCCTCTGCCATTCCACCTCAGCTCTCCTATTTATTGGCAGCTCTGGGGGTACACACCATGGCTGGTGTTCTCAACAGGCGTTCACTAATGGATGCAGAACCTGAAACAAAGAAACCATATTTATGGGATCGCTAGGCAATTTGTAAGCACTATACTGCTTTAGGAGGCTAGCCTAATTATCTTTGGTTTAGAGAAGAGAAAATGGACTCAGAGAAAGACAGGAGACATAGCAGCCAGAAGCAGAGCTTCTTGTCACCAGAGCCTGGGCTCTCTTCTTTACAGCAAGCTTGACAGGGAAGCAAGCATAGGCCAAGAGACAGGGCAGGCAGCAAGATGGGCTTGTTCCAGGGAACTGTGCAATGAGAAGGCCTTGGGAGTCAGAGCTGAAGGCACTATCCTGTCAAGTCCTTTCTGGGCCGTACCTCTTTCACCTCCTAACAGGGGGTTGGCCTGGTGCCTTCTGTGACCTCTAAGCAGTCTCTGAGCTGAGAGAGGCCAGATCCAGAGGCCTGAGGCAGGAGAGCTTTATGTCAGTGGAGGATGGGTACCCTTTGCTTCAGAGCCCCGAGCTCTGCTCAAGCCCCATAAACTGCATGTCATCTTTGCTTTCCACATCTGTAAAGTGGGGACAGTTCTAGATGCTGCTCCATGTAAATATTAATGAATCCTGTGAAGTAGACAGGCATCAGTGCCCCTGCACATTAATGAATTAAATACTGCCACCCACTGTCCCTGAACCCTGCAGCTCCCCAGGGCTGGTGAGTGGCTGGAGCCTCCTGTCCCACTGACCATCTTCCTCTCCCCAACTGCTGAGCAGCTTTGAGATCTAGCAGCTGGCCCCTGTGGGCTCATTTCCTGGGTAGAGTGAGTCTGTGAGCTTTGAGACATGACACACCGCCTGGCCTCCCCACTGACCGCAGGCAGCCAGGCCCTGTGCTAAAAATACCCAGTTCATGAATGGAGCCAGGGAGACTATCCTGACCCCACACTTAGCCCAAGTTGTAAACCTATTCTCTGCTCCCCATAGGGTGCTCAGTCCAGCTGGGCCACTCTGCTCAGCTGCACTGTGTTGGAAGGTTGGGGGATGCTCAGAACAAGCAGGGGGTAAGGAGCCAGCATTCCCTCTTATGGAGAGATGGGGGTGATGAGAGTGAATATAAATAGATTAAATCCCCCTCTATGGTAGAAACAGACCCCTGTTTGCAGAGTTCTCAGCCAGGGTAGAGAAGTGAACTTGAGGCTGAGTTTTGTTCATCAAGTCCATCCCATTTCTTGCTACCTTGGAGAGTGTTGTTCTTTTGCTTTAAATACTAGGATAAAGCTGGAAGGGGGTCCTGCGTGAGGGACCATGGTGGATTCCATGGCAGGCGAGGGTGACTGAGATGGAGGACAAGCATGCCAGGCAGACACAGCTTGAAAGGGGGTCCAATGCAATTAGGCTAAAGCCTAAATTGGTTGCTAAAATCTGTCCCAGGGTCCCTCTCCTGGAAGATTTGTCCATTAGACCCTAGCCTCTCTGAGGAATGGGAATAGATGAACAGGTGGACTCAGGAATCAAGATAAAAAAAGACTTGGTGACTCAGGGGCATGGAGAGTAGTGGGGACTCAGGCAGCCACAGAAAAAGTTTAAGATACAACTGACTCCCTCAGGGACACTATCTTGGAGACCAGAACTGGGGAATGACTGCCGTTCAAGGCTCTTAGGGACAGCCATTCCCAAAGGCATAAGCCAGTGGCCCTACTGCCTTTGCACACCCTTTTTATTGGCCTCATGTGGGGTTGTTGGAATCTGGGAGATTCGAGGTCTGTGGTGGTAGGAGAATTGGGGTATCAAAGCTTCAGAAACCCTAATGTCCTGGAAAATTTGGAACCCCTAGTGTCTTACATCCTAGTAAATTCACAGGGTCTTGGACTCCTTCGACATTTTAGAGTATTGGGAGATTTAAGCTTGGGGCTCCTGAGTCTGAGAGTGATGTGTGTCCTTTAGGTAGGCATTTGTCAGCACCTTCCACTACAGGATTTTTAAGAAGTTTTTATTTTGGATTTAAAAAATGAAATCCTATTGCTTAGTGCAGAGTGTTGTATCTTTCAGGTGACAATATTTGTTGGCCTATGGGATTTCTTTCCCAAACTTAAAAAATATATATAGTTTATTTGTGTACATTCCATGCTGTTTTTGTGGAGGTCAGAGGACAACTTGAAGGAGTTGGTTATATGTCCTGAGGATGGACATAAGCTGTCAAGCTTGGCAGGAAGTGGTGTTTTAGTTGTTGTTCCTTTGTTTTGTTTTTAAAACACAGTGAACCAACTTGCTGATTCTTGTTTCTTTTATGACAGATTCATCAAATATTAATAGTCACGAGCATAGGACATAGGACACTTCTGAGGTGGGGGAACTGAGGCCCAGGGAGGGACCATCATTGGCTT
This sequence comes from Cricetulus griseus, assembly GCF_003668045.3. NCBI lineage: Eukaryota > Metazoa > Chordata > Mammalia > Rodentia > Cricetidae > Cricetulus > Cricetulus griseus. Next base: position 83,139,641 of record NC_048595.1, on the reverse strand, counting down.
AGAGTGAGATAGATCAGAGTTGGAACCAGGCTTCTTGCCCCTGCACTTTAGTGCTGACCCCAGCACTGCATTCCTAGAGTCTCCTCTAGTTTCCAGGCTCCAGTCCTTTGCAGTGGGGCAGTGGGTCCTTGAGTCAGGCCTGTCCATGACTGAGGAATGGGGTGCTGTGGAGTCTCTTCCAGTGGTGTTTAAGGCACTGAAGCCTCCTCTTGTCTCACCAGGGCTCCCATCCAGAGGGTGGTATCCTCCATAGGCCCTCTCTGTGCTGCTTGTAGGTGTTCTCAGTCCTCAGTTGCTATATCCCTGCATCTATCAGTCTGTCTCCAGCTTCCTGTGGCCCAGCCTATGATTCCTGTGAGCTCACAGCTTCTGCAGTCCATCTCTCTGTTTGCCTTCCAGAATCTCAGCCTCACTGTTGCAACCACTTAACACACTCCATGTCCCTCAAAGGTAGGGCTTGGGTGGCTGGGCACTCTTGCCAAAATAGAACCTGAGTTAAATGTGCTCTCTCCCTGAATCCTAATTCTGTGACACCAGTCAGGATCCCCCAGTCCTACTTAAGGCTGGTACCATCTCCTGGAGTTAGCTCAGATCCCATGGAGTGGTGGCTCAGGGAAGATGAGAAAAACAGGTCTGTTTCCTCTGCATCCAGCACAAGGCAGGGTCCACCTATAGACTCCAGAGAATGACCATGGGTTGGGGTTTCCACAAGCCCCTTGTCTACAGCCTGTGATCTTTCTTACACCCGCCTTTCTGAGGACACACTTAGCCTGCAAAATTATCTAACTCAGGGGCAGGCCACATGCTCCTGGGGTGTGCTCATGTCTACTTCCTTTGCTTAGCACTATGCAAGGCACCTTGGGTAGGCCTGGCCAGGCTGGCAGCTTCCCGATGTGGTGTTCTGGAATCACAAATGGTCACACCACACAAGGGAAGTGAGTTAAACCAGGTGTGGTGGCTCATATCTGTAGCCAGCCATTCATTTGACAGAGGCTGGAGGAGTGCCTGAGCCTAGGAGTTTGGGCTAGCCTGGGCAATATAGCAAGACTATGTTGAGAGGGAGGGAGACAGAGAAAGAGACAGCTAAAGAGAAAGAGAGGGCAAGAGAAGAGGCAAGAAAAGGAAGGGAGGGAAGATGAGAAAAACAGCAATGATTTGAATATTTAGAAATAGCCAATTGAAAATACATGGTTGTAATCTAGAATGGAGTTTCCTGGTCCTTCAGTCAACCTGAAAGTACAGAGGAGCTCAACAGCCAATTAGTCACCAGCAGGGAAGCAGAAATCAAAACCACAGCGAGGTACCCTTTCACACTTTCTGGGATGGCTACGGGTTTTTTAAGAGAGAAAAGAAAATGAGCAGTGTTGATGAGGATGTGGACAAGTAGGAGTCCTTAAACAAGGCTGGTGGGAATGTAAAACTGTGCAGCCACTGTGGCAAAGAACCTGGCCGCCTCTCAGGAAGCTAAACATAGAATTACCATAATCCCAGCAATTCCACTGCGAGGTATGTATTAAAGAAAAGAAAAACACCACGCAAAACCTTCCACATGACTGAGAGGATCATTTGCCAGTTGTAAAATGTGCAGATGACTCAAATGTTGGTCAAGTGATGAGTGGACAAAATGTGGCACATCTATGTAACGGAATATTATTCAGCCCTCAAGAGGCTCGGGGCGGTGATTCATTGTAACACAACAAACCCTGACAACACTATGCTATGTGGAAGCAGCCAGGCTGCTGGTGATGACTCCATTTATGTGACATATCCAGGAAGGCAAATGCCAAGAGACAGGAAATGGGTTTGGTTTCTAGGACACTGGGGGGGGGTCTCCAGAATGGATGGTTGGTGATAAACAAGGTGCCTTTGGAGAATGGCAGTGCTCTGGGACCAGGCAGCAGTGACAGTCTCACACACAATGAATACATGAAAGGCTCCTGGCTGTGCTCTTCCAGAGGGTGTCTTTCAAGTCTGGAGGGGTGTGTGTGTGTCACATCCCCATCCTGCTTGAGGAAGGGGCAGAGGCAATCTTTATAAGCCATCCTGCCAAGTACTTGTAACAGAAATCAAGATGGCAACAGATTTGTCTCTGGGTGGAATTATATGTTACTGCCTTTATTTTGCCTTCATGCTGTTTTGAGTTTTGTTTTCTTTTTTCTTTCTTTCTTTCTTTTTACTCCTTTACTGATAAAAATATGATTTAGAATGTATCTTAGTCACTGTTCTATTGCTGTGAAGAGAATCCATGACCAAGGCAACTCTTACAAAAGAAAGCATTTAATCGAGAGCTTGCTCATAGCTTGCTTACATCATGGCAGGAAGCAGACAGACATGGCGCTGGAGCTGTGGTTGAGAGTTTTACATCCTGATCCACAGGCAGGAGGGAGAGAGAGAGAGAGAGAGAGAGAGAGAGAGAGAGAGAGAGAGAGAGAGAGAGAGAGAGAGAGAGAGAGAGACTGGCCCTACATGGGCTTTTGAAACTCCAAATTATACCCCCAGAGACAACAACAAGGCCACACACACTTTCTAATCCTTCCCCGCTGACCAAGCATTCAAATATATGAGCCTATGAGGGCCATTCTTCAAACCACTACAAAGGTGAGAATAGAAATATACCTGTAATCCCAGCACTCTGAAAACTGAGGCAGGATTGCTATGAGTTTGAGGCCAGCCTGGACTACATAGTGATAGATAGTCTAATTAGGGCAGCATAGCAAGATTCTGCCTAAAAAACAACAATCAACCCATCAGTAATAAATAGAACAAAATGGGATACAGGGACTGGGGTTGTATCTCAGTGGCAAAATGTGTGCCTAGCAGGCTCAAAGCCCTTGGTTAATCCTCTAGTCTTCTGCATAAGTTGAATAAATAAAAATAGCTTTTAAACCTACTATTATTATTCTGCTAAAGGACCATAACAGTAAAATGACTCCTAATGACAAACTGCTGTACTCATAGATCAGGGCCTCACGCAGCACATGTCAGAGAAGCTTCCTTTTGCAGAATATGACAATTAACACAAAGACCACTGACAATGCAGACAGTGGGGGAATTGGAGCACTCAGTCCTTAATGGGATGACTTCATCAAATGTCTCCCCTCAGGTCTCAGGGATCTATGTGGAAGAGGAGAGAGAAAGATTGTAGGAGTCACGGGGGAAGGATGACTCCAAGGAAACAATGTCTTCAGATACAAGGGGACTGATGTACATATACACTAGAAGACATTGTGACAGGACAAGACCTACACAGGTTCAAACTGGAACCCCCCCCACCCCACCCCACCCCGCACTGAGAAGGAAAGTAGACATAAGGCCTACCCATTAACAAAGAAGCTATCTGCCATTGGTGCCTGCTGCCCAAGGGAAAAATGAGTCTCTCCAGTGTAGTCTCATGAGAATATCAACCACAATCCATGATAGGCCCTGTGCTCAGGTAGTTAGTTGGCCAACACAAAGGACTCCATGGTTTTTGTTTTTATTTATTGTTTTGACACATTTTTTATTATTTTTTGTTTTGTTTGCTTTTGTTTTTGTTACACACAGACAGACAGACAAAGAGAGACACAGGTGGGGGAAACATGAAGTGGTGTGGGAGGGGTCGGGGGAGGGGATCTGGGAGAGTTGGGGGAGGAGAAAAACAGGATCATAACATATTGCACGAAACATTTTTAATTTAAAAATAACACTTAAACCCCTATTTCTTGCTACCTAGTTTTTGTTTTCCTTCCAACAAGGCCCAAGGTCCGGCCCTCCTCATACCCCATGGGGTCCCCCGAGCCACAGTGAAGAGAGTTGAGCTGAGCTACTCAGCTGCCTGTCTAGACAATGGGGGCTGTGGACAATGGGTCTCAGTCCCCACATGGAACTAACTCAGAGGTGTAGACTTTACAGAGGAAATGGCCAGAGAATGCTTGGAACCAGGAAACAATTGGGAGGCACAAGGTTAGTGAGAAACCCCTTGAAGAGAGGCTCAGGAGGCAAGGGGCCCCTTTCCCTGAAGGAGTTGCAGCCTCTGTTCCCTGGGGTTGGGGTTGGGGCTGGGTCTGCTCAAATGTTCTGGGGAATGGAAGACAGGGTACACTGGCTGGATTCTGGGAGGACCACCAACTTCAGCCTACAGCGTGTTTTCTAGTGTGGCCCTGCAGACCTGCCAACACATACCTGAGAGAATCTCTGGGAGAGGCCTAGATCTATGTGGGGTGGGATACTCACAGAGTAAGGATTCATGGGGCAGAGGTAGGGCTGAAGGGTGGCTATACATTGGATCCAGATAGCAGCCTCATGAGGTAATAAACACCCCTTCTCTGTGCTCCATCTGAAGTCTGAGGAACCCCACATCTTCCAAGGGACAGTCTTTCTTGGTGACTCAGGAAGAAGCTAAAAGGTTTGTCTTAGTAGATGAATCAAGGATCCAAGATGGTACAGCAGGGGTGCCTGGGTGATCTTTGGCCATAGTGAGCAATCAGGGAGGAGCAGAGAGGGAGAGATGCCTGGCAGAGCGCTACCCCATGATGTGTTTGCTGGGCTCTGTCCCACTGAGCTTGGGCTCAACAGGTGACACTGGGGTATCATGGTCCCTTCTCCACTACTCAGGCCAGTTCCTGAAGGCAGACTTCTCACCCCAAATAGTGCAGACAGAGACACAAGGCCCCAAAGGGATAGATCTCACTGGGTCTCTGACTATCTTTCTGTACCCTACTGTAGCCTCTGGTTCCTTCCAACAGAACAGGAGATGAAGGACATGTAGTGAGGTCCCCATCATCAGGCAAGTAAAAGAACTTCTGCTCTGGGTCAGCTCTGGAACTCATTGTGGGCCTTGAAGGAAGGCCTGTGGGAATTGCTGGTTTGCTTCTAGGCCTGGGGCTATGAAGTTAAGGGTCAAGCCGTGCCAAGGAAACCAGCAGATCTGCATGGCCTTGCACTGTGCTTATCAGTTGTAGAGAGAGGTACACTTGTGTGTGCACCCAGCTCGCAATGCTTTGCTTCCCTCAAGGCTCTCCTGGTGAGGCCACCCACAAGGGGCACTGTGCCCTGGAGGTCACATACTGTGACACAGAACAGGGGCACAGAATTCCAGGAGAAAGCTGCTGTGGGGGAAGGGCCCTGATATGTTTCCTGTATAGAGCCTGGTCCTTCTGCCCTGCAGTGCTGGCTGGGGGTGAGGGGGGTGCCTCAGGAGACATGAAGCTCCCAGGGGTCAGGGGCCATGGTACCACACACCGGAAGACAGAATTGTCCTGCCCAGCCCCCTAAATGACCTTCCCATGCTCCACCTGCCCTTGCATCCCTGCAGGGAGGTCGGAGGTTTAGGAGAATCTGACCACCAGGTTCCTTGGAATTCCCCCAGCCAGGAAGGCCCTGAGCATTCCCCTAAAAGGCCTGGCAGGGACAACTGGGCTCAAAGAGTCCAGATGACATCAAAGAGGACGGAAGCAATCTGGTCAGTGCTTCCTGGTGGAAGGTACCAGCAACATTCCTAGCTGTGAGGTGTCTCAGAAGGAGCAGCCAGGCCCATGGAGCACCAGCGTGGGAAAACAGCTGGAGACATCAGGGATTAGGAATCCATCCATGCCTGGCTCACCCAGGAGGGTTTGATCTGGGCTGTAAACAGGTTTAAGGAGGCTTCCAGAAGCCTCCGAGCTAGGGAAAGGGTAAGGTTTCAGATCAACACTGGAGTTCTGAGCTGCCTGCCTTCCTGGTACTGTTCTTGCATCTTGGCAGTGGGTGTGGAGTTTCTGTTTTCTGTTTTGTGGTACATGCTGGGAGGAAGAATCTGAGAACTACAGTCAAAGTAAAAAAAAAAAAAAAGTCAAAGTTCAAATCTGTCAGTTACTACTCGAGTGTGTGTGTGTGTGTGTGTGTGTGTGTGTGTGTGTGTGTGTGTGTGTGTGTGCATGATATCATGGGATGCATGAAGGAAACATGACCCAGTACATGATTGTGTGGGGTGGGCTGTGGGATCAGAGAGGTTATGTTACTTGCTCAGAACCACACAGCTATCACAGTGGGTGACTTGGCTTCATCCCTGTGGAATGGAGGCTGAGGCAGGTTGCCCAAGTTCTCATTCTTCCTTTATGCAAGGAGCTGAGCCTGGGTGGTGGGCCTGGGACAAGAGATGAGATCCTGTTTTCACAGTTACACACTCCCTATTGCTGGTCTGAAGGAGACCCCTCTAGGAGCCCAATGTCCAGAAACTCGGTCCAGGGATAGGACTGTGATGCTCAGATGGTACTGCAGAGGCCTGAGAGAGGGCTGAAGGAAATGTCAGCCATAGCTCTTTATGGGAAGGTGGTCGGACTAATGAGGACATCTGCTCCAGCTCCAGTCACAGGAGGGTTCACAGTGGCTGGAGGCCCTCAGAGTCAGGACAAGGAGATAGTTAGGGACGCTGGTTTTGCAACCAGCCAGATCTGGACTCCAACCCAGCTCTGGCTCTCTGTGACTTTGAGCAAATTACTTGCCCTCTCTGAGCCACAGTTTCCCCAACTGTTCAAGAAGGATGATACCACTTTCCTTGCAGGGAGGTCAAACACAAAGTATTTGGCCCCACGGTAAGAGCAGCAGACATGTTCCCAGAGAAAGCTGCTGGTCTACACCATGCCTGGGCACACCCTTCTCTGTGTGTGTGCTCCTGGTCTTGGTTCTCCCAGATAACTTTAGGGGTGCTGTAGGAGGTCAGGGCTTTCTTGGATAGGGTGACCCAGGCCAGGTCCCCACAGAGATCAAGTTCCCAGCTACTCTGTGGAGCCAGATAAACACAGGGGAGACAGCACGGCTCCTTAGGCCGCCCACTAACTACCAGATTCCGAAGCCACGCAGCTGCGGCTGCCCACTGTGATTGTGCCTGGCTCCAGTGTCCCTGGCCTGCTGCTGCCACCCTCCTGGGACCCTGAGGCCTGGGGGGGGGGTGTAGGGGATGGTGGGGAGAATCTTGGCAGCTGTTTCCCAGGCAAAAGCCTTGCCTTCTGGAGTTGTCCTGCCCAGCTGCTTCTCTTCTCTGGTGATGACATCACTGGACCTGTGCAATTGACCCCGGACTCTAAGGACACTTGTGCATCTTAGTTCTCTACCGTCAAGGCCAGTGGCCACCACTTTATAATGTCTACATTCTCCTATTCTTTGTTTTTACTTTCTGGAGCAAATCAGCCTGTATTTATTGGCCATGACTGTGTTTTCAGCGTAGATGAGCAAGACGTGGAATTCTAAATCCTTAATGAGTTTATAATTTGTGCCTGGTGAACTCTTAGCAATCCTCCAAAGCCCAGCTCAAATACCCTTTCCTCCCTCTCTGTGACTTACCTCAGGCCACTCCCTCAAGAGTTCTAGGCACAGAGCCAAGTGACCTTTCAACAGTAGAGTATGGAAGGAGACTATGAAGTTCCTTGGGGGAGGGGCTTCAGTTGTGTCTCTGTCCCAAGCATCTTATACCTTTGAGACCCAGATGCAGGTGGGCTCCTCCAACAGGCAGAGCTGAAGGGCCTAGACCACCCCCAATGCCAGGACTGCAGACTCTAATTGGTGTTTATTTGATGCCTGCTGGTCTCCCTTCATGGAATGTAAATTCTGTGGGGACGTTGGGAGTCTGGTGGGCCCAGAATACTAGTGTGCCTAACAGGGTTAGTGTGCCTCCATTAAAACAAGCACCCGTTCTGCACCCTGCCTCAGTTTCCCCATGCTTATCTGCTTTCTCTCACACACCTCCCAGCAGTATCTTTCTTCTTTTGTGATGACTGTGACATATTGCTTTTCAAAAATGTTTTCTGTAGAGAGAAAAGAATCCAATTTGCCCATTGTTCAACAGATGTAAACCAAGTGCCCCTTATCTACTAGAGTGAGTGTTCCCAGCAGCTGGAACCCCAGCATGCCTTCCCCTCCCTACAAGGAGGCAGGACCTTGATTTCTGCTCCTCTTGTTTACTCTGTAGTGCTCTGAAAATGCAGGGTTGGATTGTGCTTACTTTTGGAACTCTCTGCAGGGTGTTACACCTCACAGCTTCCGTGTGTTTGAGTGTGTTTGACGTCTGCAACCTGATGCCTCTCACACAGCTCCTCCAGCCACCCTCCTCACATGTCATCCAGGCAAACAATGACATGTGCTCATCTAACCCACTACCCACACACGCTGCCCTCTGTTCTCCTGGGAGCCTTGTGTACTCTAGTTCTACTGAATGTCCTCGGCCTTGAGATACACATTTCATCACTTTGAATAACTAAGGCCAAACTAGCTTGTGAAGTGTTTGTACTGATTTTTACTCCCTCCTCTTCCAGGGGGAGTTCTCACTGCTCCATGGTCAACATTGAACGTAGGACATTGGCTTTGGAACAAATGGGATTCCAGGGGACAGGACAATGCTTTCTAAGAATGACTCTCTCACTGTCCTGATGGCAAGGGTAACAAACCTGACCCTTGCCCTGCCTCACAGAACAAAACAAAACAACAAACCAAACAGTGCTTCCATGTGGCACACATGGTCTGCACTGTCTGCAGTCTTCATCTCTGTTGGTTTTTGCACATGTGTTATTTCTTTCATTGCAGTTTTATTTTGAGTTTCTGTGACTGGTACCCATGAGCACCTGTTCAGCTTACAGTAGCCATCTGAATTTCCTGTTGTGGGGAAATATTTGTCTCCTTTCTCCTTACCAGTTCTTTGTGTGGATTCTGAGTTCTTTGTCTAATGCATTTTTGGAAATCCCCTCTAATCCTGAGGTTTGTTTCTTCATGACTTCAGTGATGATCAGACATCTAACACATTTTTAAATGTGTCATTGTTTTCCTAGAGGCTTAGTGCTTGCTCGTGTGTGTGTGTGTGTGTGTGTGTGTGTGTGTGTGTGTGTGTGTAGTGTGTAGTGTATGTGAACACAAACATGAAGGTGAGAATCACCCCGCTCCTGCCCAAAGAGAGCAGCTTACCCAGTATCACCTCCAAGAATCCCTTCATGACCCACAAATGCAGCTGGGATCTGGAATATTCCCCTTCCAAAGCCAGGTCCCCAGCATAATCCTATTGGGATCCTTGCCCTTTAAGAGGTGGAGCTAGTGGGAGGTCTTTAGGGAACTGGGTGCAAGTCTTTGAAAGAGAAGGGCCCTGATTTTCCCTTTCTCCAATTCTCTCCCCAGCTGTGAAGTGAGTGTTTCTGATTCATCCTGTGCCTCCGAGATGCATGCCTCCCTACAAGTCCTAAAGCAACTGGGCTAGTTGATCACAAATGGAAACTTCCAGAAGTATGAATCTACTCATACCTTTGTTAAGCTATTATCTCCAACATTTGTTACAGTTTGGGACAACATGCTTAGCTGCTAAGTACCTCCACCCCTGTCACAGTCAACACTGACCAGCCTTCCTACACAACTGACTGGATTTGCCCCTCCTACAATGTGCCTGGATATCACCATGCACTGTGTAGTGTCTTGTGTGTGGCATCTTTCACTCAGCATGCTGTTTCCGAGGGTCATTCACCGAGTTCCAGTGGTTTTCTTCCTACAATTGCAGAATCATAACCCTCTTGGAAACATCTACCTCAGTCTGATCAGTCCTCTTGATTGGCATCCCAGCTTGGAAGCCTTATGAATAAAGCAACTAGAGATACTTATATATCTAAGTTTTTCTGTGGATGTGTGTTTCAGCTGCTCCAGGGAAATACTGAGGAGTGGTCAGATGTCACGTACCTGTTAACTTTATCATTAGCTGTCAATCAATCTTCAGAGCATCATTTTACAGTCTCTCCTACTGTTGCATATCATTGTCTGCACTTGGCTTTTCCCTTCATTTTAAGTTTAGCCATTCTTACATATGGGCCCTTGAGTCTCATTGTCATTTTTATTTGCATTTCTCTAGCAAGATGTCTAGAATCTTATGTATTTATTGGCTGACAACCCATGTATATTTTAAGGTATATACATATGTATTTTAAATTTTGGATTGTCTTACCATTGAATTGGAAAAGCTCTGTATAGTCTGGATATAAACTCTGTGGAATATAGCTTTTTTTTTTTTTTTTTTTTTTTTTGGTTTTTCCAGACAGGGTTTCTCTGCAGCTTTGGAACTAGCTCTTGTAGACCAGGCTGGTCTCGAACTCACAGAGATCTGCCTGCCTCTGCCTCCCGAGTGCTGGGATTAAAGGCGTGTGCCACCAATGCCCAGCGGAATATAGCATTTTTAATATGTCTTTCTATGTTTGTGATTATTGGTTTGGGAGAATTTTTAACAAATCAAGATCATTTTACTTTTTATTGTCCAATAAGTGTGTATTTTTTTTCTTTTCCTGCCTTATTGAGGCAGCCTGTGCCTCTCATACACTACTACATCACAGAGGGGATGGCAAGCAATTTGTTCCAGTCCCAGTGAGAAGGCAGTTCATGTTCACCACTAAATATGAAGACTAAGGTTTTCTTAGATCTCTTTTTATCAAACTGATGAATTTTTTTTTTTTTGAGGCAGGGTCTCACTATGTAGCTTTGGCTGTTCTAGAACTCACTGGCTGGCTTCAAACTCACAGAGATCATCTTGCCTCTGCTTCCCAAGTGCTGGGATTAAAGGTGTGCACCACTAAGCTTGGGTTTAAATTTTAAGATTTAAAATTTTTTTATTGATTTTTTTGCTAAGAGTTTTACCATGTCCAAATGTCAAATTTTATCAGTTCTTTTGTCTGTTAGTTACTATAATTTATTTTCTCCATTACTCTTTTAGTATTGTGAATGACAGTAACTTTTGGTACTGGGCTCATTTTGCATACCTGGGATCTTCGTGAATGATTTTACCTGTATCATCATAGTTGACTCTCTCTGCTTAAATGGGACTTTTGCTTGTGTATGAGGGACCTTGTTTTGCACCTCCTGCCTTCCTTCCTTTGGACAAAAAATACATTGTGAACTATTTTATGTAATTTCCAAATATTTAGAGACTTTTCAAAATATCCATTTTTTTGGTGACTGATTTCTGATTCTTTGTTTTATCTTGTTTTACCCCCCTCCTGTCCCCATACAAGGTTTCTCTGTATTAACATCCCTGGCTGTCGTGGAATTTGATCTGTAGACCAGGCTGGCCTCAGACTCACAGAGATCCATCTGTCTCTGCCTCCTGAGTGCTGGGATTAAAGGTATGTGCCGCCATCATCCGGCTTGATTTCTGATTTTATTTTATTGTCATCAGAGAGCTTCCCAGCAGGGTGGCCATCCTCTGAAATTTGTTTAGTCTTTTTGTGGTCCAGAACATGGTCTGTCTTAGTGGATGCTGCATGTGCAGGTGGAGCAAGAGCTGCCATTGTGGAGCTCCCTCTGAATGTCGTTTTAGCTCAAGCTTTGCTTGAGTCCTCAGTATCTGTTCTGGTTTTCCCAATCATCTTCATTGTTATTGTGCAGACAGCCAGTGATAAGGACAACCAAAAGAGCCAGACATCATAGGATATTTGAGAAGGGAGAGCTTCGTTAACTGTTGGGTTGCTTTGCTATTGTTTTTCTTTGCTGCTTTTGTTTTGGTGTGTGTGTGTGTGTGTGTGTGTGTGTGTGTGTGTGTGTGTGTGTGTGTGTGTGTGTAAGCCTGTAGTTGACAATAGACTTCTTCCTCAATTGCTCCCCACCTCATGCTTTTAGGCAAGGTCTCTCACTGAACCTAGAGCTCCCTAGTTGGACTGTCAGCCCTAGGGATCCTCCTATCTCTGCCTTCTGGGAACTGGAATTCTACATTCTTCCTTCCCCAGCCCCTTTGTTCTTTGTTGTTCTTTTTTCTTTGGTGGGGTTAGGGTTAGGGGTTATGTTTGGACTTAGAGTATTAGGGTTTAGGGATGAGGGCTAGTAGTTAGGGTTAAGGTTAGGGTTAGGGATTAGAGTTAGGTGTTATGGTTGGTGTTAGTTTGGTGTTAAGGTTAGGATTAGCTTTAGGGATAGTTTTAGGGTTAGTGTTAGGAGTTACAGTTATGGTTATGGTTAGTCATTAAGGGATAGGGTAAGTGGTTTGTGTTAGAGGTTAGGAGTGAGTGTTATGGGTTAGGGTTAGGTCTTAGGGTTAGCCTTAATGTGCCCCTTTGTTCCTGAGATAGGGTCTTTCTATATAGTCTGGGCTGGTCTTGAACTGGTGATCTTCCTGTCTCAGCCTCCTGAGAGTTTCCATTGCAGACCTTCCTCCTCCTCTTTGTCCTCATCTTCTCCCTCCTCCTTTAAATCATGAAACATGGTGGCCACTGTTCCGAAAGGCAGGGCATGGTGTCAGCAGGTAGCAGACACCTTAGTTAGCTGAGAAGCTCCAAAGCCTCTGTGTTATCAGGCTGCTCAGCAGAAGCCATTCTGTCAGAGGCTGCTCTCAAAGGCTGAGTAGCTGTGAGCAGAAGTCTCTGCCTTGGTCCAGACCTATGCTGCTCAGCCTTCAGAGGAGACAGCCGCAAGGACTTGCCATCAGTCAGGGCACCTGCCTCCACTGCAGAGGGCAAATGACACCTCCTCCCTGATGGAAAGGCACTGGGCAGGCCCTCTTGGAGGCCTTGAGACAGGATGGGTGAACAGGTCACATCCTCACCAGATGTGGGTCAGGCCACTAGTAGGTCACCATATGTGAAGCCATAAAGTACTAACTGAATGACTCATGAACCTGGGAAGTCTGGGTTTCCTGTCTTTTAGGGAGGACTTCCTGCCCTTCACTGTCTCTATGGTGTTCATAACTACAGTAGCAGACAGGGTGCTATGAGGGCCCAGCATCTCCTTAGAGGAGTGATGAGGACCTTGGGCATGGAATAGGAGGCTGCTGACATGTGGGGTAGAGAACTTTCACACTACCTCCCAAGTACAGGCACACGCCTGTGTGGAGGGGAACATCGATAGGAAAACCACTCATTGAGGCCTGGTCCCATGCCGGGGCCTGGCCAGGCAAGGCAGTCAATTGTCACCAGTTAGCTGAGGTGTGTCCTCTTATGCCATTTATGTTAATAAGCATTAAGTGGAGCTTCAGGGAGAGTAAACGAGTTGCCCCATATCACATGGTCAGTGAATGGGGACCTGAATCCCAGCCCTTGCCACTGTCAAGTCCATATCCTCTGTTTTGCTTTCTCTGAGCACCACCTGTTTTGGCTCCTGTTTGGATCAAGCCTCCCATACCCCAAGGGCAAATTCAAGGTGTGTGTGTGTGTGGGGGTGTTGCAAGGTCACTGGGCCAAAGGATTCAGGGCGAGGAGAAAGAAGGGGCTCCCCCTCCCCTCTCTCTGGGCATCCTTGTTTATTCAGACAACAGATTCCTTGCATCCTGGAACAACTGGTCACCACTGGGGTTTTCTCTGTCACAGTCCTTGTTTGCTTCCTTGGAGCAGATCTGTGTGCATGTGAAATCCCCATGTCTGGCACATGGGACTGGCATGCAGTGGCAAATGCTTGTGTCACAGATGGCCATGTCATAGCTGTGGAGAAAGATGGACTGGGCCGAGATCTAGATTTGTGGTTAGTGTCCTCTCTTTGGGTTGCTGTATTGTAGAGAACAGCTCCCACTGTAAGCTGCATACTAGCTTGCTTTCTGTTGCAATAATAGAGACCACAACCAATAGCAACCTGGGGAGGAGTGGGCTCATTGGGCATATATGTCTCAATGCACAGTCGATCATCAAGGGAAGTCAGGGTAGGAACTCAAGCCAGAACAGAGGCAGGAACTTCAGGCGAGAGCCACCCAAAGACTTGCTCAGCTTGCTTTCTTGTACCACCTGCCCAGGGGTGGCATCATCCACAGTGATCTGGTCCCTCCCACATCAATTATAAATCAAGAAAATGCCTCCACAGATTTGCCCACAGGCCAATCTGATAGAGGCAATACTTCAGGTTCCTTTTCCCCAGATGATACTAATTAGTGTCAGGCTGACAAAAAACAAACCAACCCCAAACCAACCCCCACGAATAAAAAATTCCAGATTAACTAGCACAGCCTAGCACCCTCAGGCTCTCACTATTAGAATGTGGTTCATAAGGTTGGCCGAGAACCCACTAACCTAGTGGCCACAGCTGGGTAGTCACGCTGCCCTGCTAGAGGGGCTGGGCCACCCTGACCTCCCTTCACTGTCCTTCTCTGTTTAAATAGATTTCCAGATGGTCCCTAGAGAAATGGCTACTAGAGTCACGGAACACTTGTCCCAGCCTGCGGGGTCCTGAACCCTCGGAATCAAGGAACCGAGGCTGTTAGGTAGAGCAGGCCACAATCCCCCACCTGTCTCCCAGTTTGTCTCTACGGGCTCAGTTCCCTTGGGGCTTCCAGTTCACGCTGTGTTGTGGCTGTAGGGACACTTCAAAACCTGCTTACTGGCTATAGAGAGAACCTTTGGGTGAGAGTAATGGGGGAACAGCCTTTCTTGCCTCCAACGCTGAAGTCCACGAGAGAAATAATAACAGCACCTACTGTGTGCTGGAATGTAACAGTGCATAAGGAATTTGGCATATGCTGACTTGTAATTCTCATGACAGTTTTAGACTTGCCAAACTCGCAGGGCAGATGAGGAGCCAGGATACAGGAAGGCTGTGCCTAGGTTATACCACTAGGAGGCGGTAAAGTAACATTTTATTGTCTTCCCTGCCTCCAGACTCCAATGGTAGCCAAGGGTCAACCATACCTCTGAGTTCCTATCTTCTATGTCTACTTCTGGGCTTTTATTCACACCCCATCACCCCCATGAAGCCCCAGGTTCATAGGGTCAAAGTAGCAGGTGGCCTGATGGGGTCTAGGCTGAGAGGAAACCTGGCTTCTAGGGTGCTAGGCAAAACCACATGGGAGGACCAAGCGCCACCCTCCAGAGGCCTCTGTCTCTTCAGTAACTGGCACCCTGCAGCCCCCTCCAGGCCCCTGACAGCCTTCAAGGCTATGGGCCAAGTCCTTGGCAGATGACCGACAGAGGATGCTGAGTGGAAGCAGATGTGTGGGCGTGTCTGGCTGTGGGCCCAGAGGAGCTCCACATCTGGAGTCCTGGGGTTTGGAGTGGGGGATGCTCAGCTGGTGAGAGGGACTCAGGGTGGGTGGGACTCAGACATGCTCCCTCACTCAGATAGCACTGTTTGAGTGCTCTTGGCTTTAGAAAAAAAAAATCTTCATTTTTCTCTGTACACTGAAACTGGTTCTAAGCCAACAGTGGTTAGAGATCAATATCCAGCCTCATCTACATTTTTCACATGGAGAAACTGAGGCCTAGGGAGGAGCAAGGATGAAAACATGCTATGGCAAATGGCGACTGGAAGCCTTCAACTTGACATGACTGCAGCCATCTTGGTTGCATATCCACCATTTTCCCTGCCAGGTGACCCTGAACCACATCTGGAACTCCAGGGGTCAGAAAATATTGATATGACAGTCAGATGAGTGAGCTGGGTGGGTGCCTGGACTGTTTCTCAGCTGAGGTTGACTTGTTCATGCCTTTAACTAAAGAGAGGGCTGAGGGACATCCTATCTGGCTGCTGTTTGTTTTTGTACAGCTTCAAATGGAAACCTCTTTGTCCCACTAGGGTGTCCTTAGGATCCTTCAGTCTTGCTATTGCCTAATACACCCTTCCATTGTAAGTGCTGGGCAGACTGCACGTCTTGGGTCCACCTTTCCTGTGTGTGCTCTCCCTCTCTGTCTCTGTCTCTCTCTCTGTGTGTGTGCGCGCGTGGACATGCATGCATATAGAGGCCAGAGGCCAACAGTGAATGTCTTCTTCAATCTCTCCCCACACTAATTTTTGAGACAGTCTCTCACGGGTTGGCTAGACTACCTGGCCAGCAAGCCCCAGGGTTCTTCCCTTCTTCTCCTCCCCGTCACTGGGATTGCAAGTGTGCACCTCAGTGCCTGGCTTTTATGAGGGTGTTGAGTGTGGCACTCAGGTCCTTGAGCTTGCATCAGTGCACTTTGCTGGGTTCTCTCCTCCGCGTGTCTCCTCCGGCCTTCTCTTTCCTGACAGTATGCACAGCCAGCCCTCTGAGGTGGGAAGGATGATATTCTCTTTGGCTGAAGGGAATGAACAGCTCAGAGATGTGAAGTGACTTGCACAGAATGCACCGAGTGCACGAAGTTATGCTGTGCACTGCAGTTTCCTGATCCTTAGTTCAGCGGTCATCTCCTCTTCTGGAGCTCCACTGCCCCCTGCCAAGCCACATGGGGATTGTGGGCACGGCCTCCAACCCTGGGCCCTCTCCCATGCCTCTTGGGAGAACGAGAAAGGGAGACAAGGGCCAAAGCTTTGTGGTTTGCCTCTGCTTCCTGTTAGGAGGGGTTGTTGAGGCTTAACATCACAGACCTCATCAGGGATCTGGAGTCTGCTAGCCTCTGTCTGGGTGCCTCCCTGATGGGAAGCTCATTGCCTCCTCAGCTTGACCCACCCCAGACAGTGCTCACCCTGAGAACACACATCTATTCAGATGGGGCCCTGACTCCTTGCCAAGGACCCTCCACATCTCAGGCTGTGTCCAGGCTACTCCTCAGCTGGAAGGGCAGAGCAAACTCCAGGAGTCACCCAGCTCCCATCCTGTTACCTGGTCCCTGAGGTCCAAGCCCAAGAGTGTTGCCACCAGAGGCTGTGAAGTACCTGCAGCAAGCACCCCCTCCTCTCTGTCCCTAGCCAAGCCACTGGGGCTCCTGGTGCCTGGAAGTGCCACAGTTCTGGGCCATCCTACTGAAGGATATCTCTCCTTACTGGTTCAGACTGGAAGTCAGCAACCAAACTGGGTATGTATCTCAGGTGATGTGGTGGTTTGAAAGAAAATGGCTCCCAAAGGGATTAGGAGTTGTGGCCATGTTGCCTACAAGCCAAGATGTAGGAATCTCAGCTCCTTCTCTAGCACCATGTCTGCCTGCATGCTGCAATGTCCCACCATGAAGATAATGGAGTAAACCTCTGAATTTGTAAGCTGCCCAATTAAATGTTGTTCTTTATAAGAATTGCAATGGTCATGGTGTTTCTTCACAGCAATAGAAATCCTCACTAAGACAGACGAGTCCTTTGTATCTCTGGTCTTAGTTTTGTCATCCCCAAAATGGGTGACAATCCCCTCTTGGCACCATAGTTGGGCTGCTGTAAAATTCAGTGGGAAGCTCTGGAAGTGAACTCCAGGAGGTGAGCGTGGGGACACAGGTAAAGATAGTTTAGCAACAGCCTCTCACCCAGGACAGGCCTCAGAGAGAATCAAGCCTTCCCAGAATCCTGCACACAGGAACTGCTGTCCACTCTTAAAGCCTCTGGCACCAGTGGCCAGGTCTCTGTCAGCCCTAGAAGATATCAGGCAGATGTGACTTTAATCTTAAGGTGCTCTCGTCCCAAATATCACAGACCACAGGGTCCTGAGACTGTTCCATGGAGGGATGAGGTTTTGGAACAATGTGATGGTAAGTCTTGATTGTCAACTCAGCATAACTAGAGTCACCTGGGAAGGGAGTCTGGAAGGATTTTCAGGATCAGGTTGGTCTGTGGACAAGTCTATGGGGGATTGTCTTCATTGCTAACTGAGGTGGGAAGAGCCAGCTCACTGTGGGTGGGACCATTCCCTAGGCAGGGGTCTTGGCTTGTCTAAGAGTGGAGTGTAAGCTGAGCACAGGCATGTATACATTTATTCCCTGTCTGTCCTTGGATGGGATGTCACTGGCTTCTTTGAGTCCTTGCTGACTTTCCCACAGGAATGAGCTGTAACTTGGAACTGGAGCTAACACCCACCCCAGCTGCTTTTGTTAGGGTATTTTATCACATCAAAGACACACAGCCACTCAAAAATTAACTTTAAAAGCTACTATAAGACCAAAGGATAAATTGGCATGGATTTTGAAGAGAAAACACAAAACTAGGGGGACTTCCAGTCAGTAGCAGGCTCCATTCTCCTCCAGCTCTGTCCCCTGCCCCTTCTTCCTTCCTCTAGCTTCAGTACCACCCCTATTGGCTAGTTCTGTCTCTCTGTTGTCAGGAACTGAGGGAAGTAACTGTATGGCCATGTGGTGGACAAACCAAACCAACCAATCAAACTCCCAGCAAAGCCCAGGCCTTCTGCATCAAACTGCACCCTTTTCACTGACTCTAAGTTCTATTCAGAAAGCTGGGTCCAAGCTCACTCTGCTGCCCCAGGCATGGCCACTGTTAGTGATGTTATCATGGCCCTCACCTCAGACAGGCAAGTATTGGAATCTACTTTTGTGAAGAATGTAGATGGAGCCTGTTTGATCCACACTCTCAGGCAGCACAGCTCACACTCTGTAGGGCTGGGGAGTTCTCAAGTAAACCCTGAGCAGGTAGCCACAGGCACAAGGGCCCTGGACTGGGGGTGGGGGCGCTAGTTGCTTAGTTGTTTGAGTTCTTAGCAATCTCCCAGGTGGATTCTGAGACCACACTTGGCTCCCACAGGCAGTGAGTGATGGAGAATGGTGGGCACTACCCTGTTCCACCTGTGGCCACGATGGTTGGAAGGCAGTGGGCAACCTGAGACAATCTTCTAAGGGACATAGCTAACAAGAGCAGACTTCTTCCTGCTCTGCCTGGAGAATTCTAACATTAGCCTTTGTAGCTCACTACATTCAGGAAGAATCATGTCTGCAAGGACCGTAGGGAGGCCAGTGTTGGTGAACGGGGTATTCACTATTTTGGAAATAACCACAAGGATTTCTCACTCACTACAAGGGCAATGTAGTCTGGGGAGTCTGGGCAGCCAGCATCTTCCCATGCCTCAGGCTGGGCCTTGTTGTTGGAAGGACAGACTGACTGCCTATGCTGCCCTTGCTGGAAATGTGGGCTTGAAGCTGATCCAGGAGCCTCTCCCATGGGGTGTTCTGCAGGCTGTTTGCCAGGGTTCTTCAAGGGATGTGATTCCCCCAGGAACAGAGTTGGGGAGATACAACATGCAGGATGCTTGATGAGACCCTATTTTGGGAAAAAATGGACAGACACAGGTGCATGAGAGGCAGGTGGGGGGGGATATGAACTTGGATCTTCTGTGGGTCAGCACTGCCAGAAGGACACTGGCTGAGGGTTTGGTCCATCGTGGTGTCGAAGACATGGTGGCAGGAGCTTGAACAGCTGGTCATACTGCATCCATGTCAGGGAGAAGAGCGACGGATGCTGGTGCTCAGGCACTCAAAGCCCAAGTGCCCACATTTAGGATGTCTTCCCACCTGACTTAGCCTAGTTGAGATGATCTGGCACAGTCCTGCTCAGGGGCTAAGCCAATTTAGATAATCCCTCATGGGTGTGCCTGGAGGCTTGCCTCCAGGGTGAATCCAGATTTTGTTAAACTGACAATCAACATTGACTGTATGGAAGGAAAAAATGCTTCCAGCAGCCTCCTCCCACCTTCATCTCCAAGTCTTGGTAACTGTGCTGCCCCCACCCCACCTGGGCTTGGCCCAGAATTGCAGCTCTCACACCCTGCCCATGTCCTGGCTTACTGCTTCCATCTGGGCTTCTCTGTGTCATACAGTGGCTAATCTCCTTCATCACACTTTGCTAGGGGCAACAGGTTTGCAGGTTAGAGAGACATATCATTAGCATTTAGGAAGTGTATCAGAGTGGCTTAACCCTTTCTATGACTCGGTTTCCTTATCTGTAAAGTAGGGAGAGCATTAGTAGGTACTTCACAGTGCTGTCTTGGGGGATGGAATGTAATTTAGACCATCTGGGCAGAGAGTGTGTATGTGTTCAATAAAAGCTCACCACTTGTTTTGTTCCAGGGCTAGTCACTTTGGGACACTTGGCTGTACAAGAGCCAGCTCCAACTGTAGCTTCTGAGGCATCTCTGAGAGGCCATGTCATGGTGGTAGATGGCCATCGCTGTTACATCTGTCTCCCAGGTCTCCTCCTCTGGTGCATGAATGATCACACCAAGAGCTCGGGCGTGGCATGGCCACTCACATTGCTGAGACTGCCAGATGTGTAACTGCTGGGGCTCAGTGCTTCAGGCTATCCCCCACCTGGTCTGCAGGGTAGCATGTAGGCTCTGCCCAAGCCCCTTGGGGCTCTGCACTAAGTGAGAGGTTGATCTTTGCCATGAACAATCTTGTGGACATAGGAGCTAGCGTGTTTCCAGTGTTCACATAGGTAAGGCAGGGCTGCCCTGGTCCAAGGAAACATCTCTGTGGAATGTTTGTTTACATGAGGGTTAGTACTTTCTAAGTGTCTCTGGCCTCCAGCCAATGGATGCCCTCCGCTCCCCGGGAGCCTCAAAGGCTGCTGAAATGCCTTTCTCATTTCTCCAGAGAGAGTCTTGTCAGACTCATCTGCTCCACGACACTCAGTCATTGTCTTAGTCCAGACACCAAACTGTCTTATTGGATCCTATCCTGGGGAAGTTGGGTCCGGCTTTATCACAGCCAACATTCCTCTGCCTCCAGCCCCAGCTGCTGGGACATCTGACAGGCAGCTTGTTGGAAAGGGAGCCAAAATGAAGGACAGAGCCCGGCAAGAGCCAGAAAGCTGAAACTGCAGCCCCAGCATTGCTTCTCGGGTGCTCCCAGGCTAACGAGCTAACAGCTTTGCACTCCCCTGCTTCAGGGCCTTTGCATAAGTTGGTCTCTGCTCATGTCCCTCTCTCCACCTGGAGACTCTTGTACAGTCATGACACCTCAGTCTAAACATAGAATCATCATGTTCAATGCACTGTATGTCTTCCCTTGGAGTAAATGCCTTCCTTAATTACCTACTGTCGGGGCTCTGAGTGCTGTGAGGGAATTTGGCTGGCTTGGAGAAGGAATGGGCTGGTGACCTGTGCGAATCTGCCTTGTAGAGATTACAGCTCCCTGGTTCTGGAAGAGGGTGGCTATATCCAGCCCACTCCTTCCAGGAGCTGCCGAGATCCCCTCTTTCTTTTGAGGGGTTAGGCTCCATGGTAGAGTTAAGCAGCCCTGACTTGGCCCTGTGCTGCCCCCTGGTGTCTAGTTATGAAATAACATGTGATGGAGTAGCCTTCCTAAGAGGAAGGCTTGACAAAATTTAAATGTGTTATCTAGATGAATAATTAGCATGAACCAAATTTTGAAGTGCTCTGCAAGGATATAGAACTTTCTTAGTAAACATAAGTCATGCATCTATCATTCAGACTGTCCTGGAACAGCAAGCAAGTGAACACACAAATTGTACATGCACACATACAATTACAGGCTGCCAGGGTAACACCAGCTGGTACTTTGATAGGTCAGTTATTAATTTGTATCTCTGTTGTCATAGATATGTGGCATGACTTGGACCTAGTGGTGATGATTATGGCTAACACCTCCACAAGATCTAACTCAGAGCCAGGCTCTGTTTTTTACCCTCATGACTACCCCACTGTTCCTACATTTCTCAGATAGAAAGCATACACAGAGAGGCCAGGAAACTATTTAAGATCACCCAGAAACATGGCCTGTCTTCTGAAGATGTTAAGTTTGACCCCCCCCACCAGCTGCAGGCACGGTGGCCACAAACCCAGTGTCCCTCTCTTCTCCTGTCCCAGCAGGCTCAGAAAAGCCATTCGTGCTGTTTTTTTTCCTCTTGCTGTGATGATAAAAGCACTCTGATAAAAGCAAACTTAAGGAAGAAGGCCTAGTTCTGGCTCACAGCTCAAGGATAGAGTCCATCATGTCCCAGGAGGTCAAGGAAGCAGGGGCTTGAAGAGGCTGGTCACATTCCATCCTTGGTCAGGGACAGAGAGCTGCTTGGCTCCCTTTCCCACATATACAGTCTGGATTCCAGTCAGGGAATGGTGCTACCAATGGTAGGTGGGTCTTCGACCTCAGTAACACATGCAGAGGCCCTCTCCCAGGCGATGCTAGATTCTCCCAGGCTGACAGTTTGACAGTTAGTATCATCCAGTCAGTCTCCTCTTTCTAAACCATCCAAGAGACTTGAATTAGGGAGAACAAAGGAGGAGGCATTGTGCAAGGCCTCTGCCTCAGAGATCCTGATAGGCTGGCTGGGAGAACATCAACCTTGAGGGGCTATGAGGCAATGGGTTCCATGGAAGGGAAGTGTTCAGAGGAGAAAAGGTTGAAGTGGGCGTAGGAGGTTTAGTGGGACACAGAGCTGCAGCTTGGTGGCTCTGACTGATCCCTCCAGTCCCCCACCCCACTTTCTCTACTCCGTGTTTTGACTTGGCTGTCATAGCACAGTCCTCGTAGGATGGTCCAGATCATGCTTCTGCCTCCACTTGCCTCCAGCCTTCACCCCCCTCCTGCCCAAAGGTCACCAGAAGGCCTGGGTAGTCCCTGATCATTGCATAAAGCAGGCAGCACACTCAACCCTCTGTGCTCGGGGCTTCTCCTCTGCACATGTCCTTGTGTGTGACTCAGTGGGACTTAGTGCTCAAGATCAAGGTCTCATGAGAAGCAGGGATGGAGTGAGCAGCTGCTAGACCATATCCTACCCAATTTTGAGTGACAGCTCCTGAGACAAATGTCAAGAAGACAGAGTGGCAGGGCAGGGACAGCAGTGTACACACATAGCTATATACATATCCATGTATTACATGGTCACATACACCTATAAACACAGGCATGAACGTACTGCACACACAAACACTCACATGCATAACCTACTTGTGTGCACACACTTATAGACATGCATGAAGTGCACCTGAACGAACTATGTACAAGCATCCATGACCCCACATGCACATGGACACTCAGAGAGAGTACATACATATACTCATGTGAAAGCATACTAACACATATATGTTCACTCACATATGCATATATGTATACTTATTTTTGAGTCATGTTTCATACAGCCTAAGCTGACCTCAGGCTTGCTATATAGTCGAGTATAACCATGAACTTCTGATTCTCCTGCTTTCACCTCCTGGGTACTGGAATTAAGGCATGCATCACCCCCCACCCCTTGACTTATACAGTTCTGGGGATGAAACCCAGGGCCTCACGCATGCTGGGCAATCAATCTACCAGCTGAGCTATAGTCCCAGCCGGCATATTTATGTATGTCTGACACATGACTCCCAACCTCTCCCTTGCTGGGGTGATGACCTAGCTGCTCAAGGCCTGGTGTAGGGACTGGCTGTGGCTGCGGACGCCAGGTCGCTCCAGAATGCCTGTGGAGGAGGATCTGCATAGGGGATGCCATTGAACCTCTGCTGACACCTTGTGGCGATGTTCCAGATGGCACTAGTCTGCAACAGTAGATTCTACTTGCTGTAGTCTCTGTCACCGAGCTCCTGAGAAAGTTGTAGCTTCCCTTGAACCGGCACAGTCCTGGGACAGGCCTCATGAGGGGTTTTGTCAAATGCCATGGGTTTTCCCTGGGCTGGGAGCAAGGTTCATACTCCTACACCCACAAACCTTTTTCCTCCTATCAACCTACACCAAGTCTTTGTTGCGTTGCCTATTGACCAGTGAGCTCCTGTGGCAGAGACTTGACTGTGCCCATTTGGGTGTCTGGAACTACCTTGATCTTTGGTGTAGATGGGTGTTCTGAGAATGTGGAGTGGGACAGGTGAGTTGGGGGCAGGCAGAGAAAATGAGTTGTCTCAGGAAACCCTTCTAGCCCAAGAACCTTGTACACTGGGGAGGGGACACTTAAAGGATAAAGTGACACCAAGGACATATAGGCTTTGTGGGCTGGTGGAGATGGTGACTAAGGTTTTGTGTGTGTGGCAATAATTGAAGATGCTGCCAGCTAGATGGTCTTGCCAGGCCTGAGGGGGACAGCCTCCTGGGAGGGGGAGGGAGAGAAAGCACTACCAAGGCTTCATTCAAAGCTATGAAAAGGCTTCTTCTCCACAATGCAAGCCCACCTGGAGCCTCAAGACCCTATTAGCAGGGTGTGCTGGATAATCTTGAGTGCCACCTTTATTACATAAGAGATACCCAGAGCACATAATAAAATAAAATAAAATCTCAGGCATTTCCAGAGATGATTAAACCATGGAGACTCTGGCCGGATCAGTGGATCAACCCACCCATGGCTTCATTACAGGGTGGCATTATTGGGGATGGGTGAAAAGCAGGAGATAAGGCCTTAGGGGCCATCATCACGGGTGGTATCCAGGGGGCTGTCTCTTGCCTTGGTCCCTTCCTGTCTTCCCCACATTCTCTGCTTCCTGGCAGCCATGATGTGACTTGCCCTGTTCTGTTATACCTTCCCTGCTGTAAGATACTGAACCCCTGAAATCACGAGCCCAAAGGAACAATCCCTCCCTTAATCAGTTTCTGTCAGTATTTGGTCACAGATACTAGGAAAGTAATTAACACAGGGCAGCTCTCAGCTTGGATGTGACATTAAAATCGCAGTCCAGGAAACATCCAGGTTGACACAGCAGATAGCATCTCAGTGTCCATACCCCCCCCCCCCCGTCTGGTTTCCCTTTCTAGCCCTAACCTGTCACTTTCTGGTGGCCCCCTGCCTCCTGCCTCCTGTGCTTGGCAGGAAATGTCTATGAGGGCCTGGGGTGGGTAGCTTTGGGATCTTTGCTCACTGCTCCTGTGCAGTCCCCTTCCTAGGTGGCTCTCATGGCACTGGAGCCTTGCCTCCCTGGCCTGTCTTTGGCCAAGCCTATCATGAATCTACCCAGGGCTGATTGCTACTTACATATGCAGCCCTGAGACTGGAGGCTGAGTGAATGTCTGTGGATGCTACTTGAAGCCCACTGCTTATCGAGTTGTCCGCACTAACATCTGTGCTGTGATGCTTCCATGGTCAGAAACACAGGGTTCTGAGCAAAGTGGACTGTGACTTGGTGTAACTTTGGACAGACATACATTAGCCTGGATGCTCTGGCTGGCAAGGGCCCTGGTGGGGCACAAAGGGTGGGGGTGTCTTCTCATTGTCTCTCTTCCAGATGGATTTGTGAAAGGAACCATTAAAGTCCAAACCAATCCTGTGGTTCAGTGTGCTAACTCCCCTCTGCCCTCACATGAGGTCTCACCTCCGGCTGAGCTGCTGTGCTGCCCTTGAACTTTATCTTCCTGAGCATCCAATAATTGCCGCTGACCTGTCTGCCTTTGCTGCAGCTGCTTGTTGGGTGACAGTGGCTTTCCCTTCCTCACCTAGAAAAGACAAATGATGCAGTGTTCAGGTGCACAGTTTCTGTGAAACTTCCCCGATGTCCCCTAGATGTATGAAAGTCCCCCTTTTCCTGTGTGTTCATCTACCCACTCATCTGCCACGTGTTTCACAAACCCCACTTCCTTGACTGCCTTCCTGACAGTCCTATGTGAGGGACAAGTTTGTGTAGGGTGACTTTATCACTCAGAAGTAAGCACACAATCCTACCAGCACCGGCTCATTCTCATTGTCACTAAGCCACTGTGTGCTTCTGGTGACAAGGGTGATGCACATGGGTGATCTGGAGAAAACTCAGACACCTTAGGAGGACACGGGCTTAGAAATGTGTGGGCAGGGTTGCGGCTGCATCTTAGTTGGTAGTGTGCTTGCCTAGAATGCATGAAGTCCTGGGTTTGATTCCCAGTGAGGCATAAAACCTGCATGATGATGTAATCCCCAGAATGGAGCAGGAGAACAGATGTCAAGGTCATCCTTGATTACATAGTGAATTTGAGGCCAGCCTGGAATACCTGGGGCCATGTAACAATGACAAGAAAGGGCAGCGCTCACGTGATGCAACTGAGCATTTCATGGGCTATTCTTTTCTGTTGGTTGTTTTAAAGCTGCATTCCTAAGTTTGTTTTAGAAATTCACAAAGATGTCTGCAGAACCCATCCTTCTAAACCCAGACCCCTCTGCTCATGGGCTTGGATGTAAAAATTACCACCTACTCTAGTGCCTGAAAGGTACCTGGTCAGGGAGGAGGCAGGGGAGGGGTGAAGGTGAGGAGGAGCAGTGGTGGGCAGGAACGAGCAGCACCAGGTTAAAAACAACAAAACACAAACCTGTTCTCAGCCAGCCTCGGTGGCGGCCTCTCAGTTGATGTGGAAGCCACCAAATGTGTGTATTTGTGGAGTCTTAAGTAGGTCAGATATTTCTGTCGCTAATTATTACTGGGAAAAGCTATGTCTGGAGCTTGCCGCAGGGGGAGAGTATTGGAGCAGCATCGATCTTCAGAACCTCAGGCTCCCTTCCTCCAAGAAGGCCTGGTGCAGAGCAAGAACAGATCCAGGGGAAACTTAAGCAAGTCCAAGTCCAGAGGGGTGTGGGATGGGAAATTCTAGAAGGAAATAGGGAACCCCACCCACAGGGTCCTGTCCTTTGTCTGCCTTCATTTCTCATTGGGCTCTGTCTTCAGTTTGTGTGTAAATTCTGGCTCATGAGCTCCTGGGTGGAGGATGATCTTTTGGGGACCAGGGACCCTTGTGACACAGGGATAGGGGTCATTCCCTGTGGAAGGTAAACATCCACCAAGAATCAGCTGGGGAGGGGGAGAAACATCTCTGGCGTTAATGCCAGGCATCTGTGAGATGGCTCATTGAGTACAGGTGCTTGCTGCCAAGGTCAGTTAGAGTGATTCCCTTGACCCACATGGTGGAAGGGGTGGTACAATTCACTAAATGTGTCCTCTGACCTCTACATACATCACCATGGCACGTGAGTACCTGTACCTGCAGCTGCACTTGTACACATATGCAAAATAAATAAACAATGTAATAAAAAAATCAGGTGAAAAATTTTGCTGTTCATGGATCAGAGCCACTCAGTGCCTAAATATTCACTGAGCACTGAATGTGCATTGGTCATTGTGTCAAGCAGCTGGACAGATGAACCCACTCAACATGGCTTATTCTCCTCTCTTCCTTCCTTTTTTGAGAGGGGGGTCTCATTATGCTGCCAGGTTGAGTTTGAATTTATACCCCATTCCACCTTGGTCTCCCCTGTGCTGGGATTTTAAACAGGCACCACTGAGGAGATGTCAATCATTCCTTAATTGTCCTTCTTGGTGAGGCTCAGAAGGCAAAATCCGAAAGTTATACAAGCAGACTTGGACGAGACTCCATCCTGGGGCTGGGGATGTAGCTCAGTTGGTAGAGGCTCGGGGTTCCATCCCCATCACCACACAAACCTGGCTGGTGGTACACACCTGTCATCAATGCACTTGGATGGCAGAGTTAGGAGGACAAGGAGCTCAAGGTTATCCTTGATTATATAGCAAGTCCAAGGCCAGCTGGGGCTGCATGGGACCTTGTTTCAAAAACCAAACAGAATCCAGTCAGACTCCAAGCCAGCCTCTTAATAATGCTGGGCCAGCCCCCACAGCTGTACTGAGCGAACAGCTAAGAATGCAAACACATCCCCTCCCTTCCTAGGACAAGGCATTCCTCTAATTAGTTTTCTTATACAGGCTCTGAGACTTGTCAATGCTTTATGCAAAGTTATGCAGAATATGTAAATCTGAGGTGGCTCTGGTTGTCTGTCACCAGTGGGGCCACAGCGAGTCTCATATCTGAGGGGTAAAGCTTCCAGGTGGCCTTGGCATTGGTAGGGAGGGATGGGTGTCAGGTTCCTATCCACAGTGTCACTGGCTTAAAAGTCCCTGTGAGAGCTGTGTCTCAGAGCTGGAATGCAAAGGCTCCTGGGAAGTGGACAGAGCTGATTCAGACGCCTGCACAGGCATGGATCTATTTGTTTGGAAGCTCTTGGATCTGATTCTCAGTAACATGAACCTTAGTTTTCCTCACTCTCAAATGGAAAGTAGGTGAGCTGGTCTCACGAGTTCTTAAGTTCTTGCGATAACCACAGTGTTCAGATTCTTGCTTGTATACAGGCTTCTGGAAAGAACTGCTTTCTCATTTTCTCCACTGTTTCTTTTGTGGCTTTGCTTGTTTTCTTGAGCTCACTATGTTGCTAAGGCTGCCTTCAAGCTCATAAGTGCAGGCAGCCTGGCTGCTGTCCCAGTGGCTGGGACTGCATCTGCATGACACTGCACTGGTTTGGCCTTTTCAGTGACCTCTGTCCCAAACATCTCCTACAGCCACAACCCTGACACTTCATATTGGTTCTCCAGGGAACGTTCTGGCCTTCTAGAACCTGCCATGCCCTCTCCTGCTTCTTGTGACTTGTACCTGCTGTTCCTACAGTCTGGAATGCCTAACCATCCCTTCTCCTGCTCTGACCCTCTTCTTTTCTCAAGGGTCAATTCTACGTTCACCTGCTCCAACCACCTACTCCCTCCACAGGCTCCAACCACCTATTCCTGCCACCTGCTCCTGTCAACCACTCCGGGCCAGCTGGGGCTTCCTTCATCCTGAACCTTCCTGGCCATGCCTACCAGCTGGCTACTTGCCTGCTTTCCACTGGAAGAGTGAGGATGCCCCCAGAGACTGAGACCTGTCTTCTCCATGTTCCCCAAAGCTTGTAGCACTGGACCCTGATGGTTCAACCATCCCTAATTAACAGTGAGGGATGAACAATCGAGAATGAATGTTCCCACCCTCAGTCAGACCTGACCCCCAAAAGCAGTTGAGTTCCCCACTCAGTTTGTGATTTTAGACTAAAAATAGGTACAAGGACACCAAGATCCTCACGCGCCCTAATATACATTTTAATTTTTAATAACTTGAGAAATCAGTGACTATACCTGTGGGAAAATGATGAGGAGCCAGCCACATAAATTAATGGAAAGTGTGTGTTCACAGTATCTAACTGTATTAAGTGTGAATAATAATTAATTATAGATTCTGCACGCAGCTATGGCCTAGAGAATTCTCTAAGCCGATGGGAAAGAATTTAAAAAGTCATCCATCACCCCTATGCTCCACCCCAGGCCATAACATAACAAGCAATAGCCAAAGAATTTTCCATAATTTATGAAAACCAGTATCTTGCAGGAAAAAGAGCTGGTATTAGAAGCATAATTGCTTGGAAAAAAAGAATGCTATGACCAACTGTGATTTAAGCTATTTGAATGATTTGCTCACCTTCCTTATTTCCCTTGCATTCATTCATTCATTCATTCATTCATTCACCCATCCATCTATCTGTCCATCCATTCACTCACTCACCACATACCCTCGGGTGTGTGGAGAGGTAGACAGTGAACAACACATGGCAGCATGAACTCTAAGTGCGTCAGTACCTGTTAGGATTTAAATCAAAGTTTTCCTTCTGTCTGCGTGGTATAAAGCAAGTTGTTTAACCTTTCCGCACCCCAGTTTTCTGAATGGTGATAATCTTACCCTGTCGGTAGATTTCATATGGAGGGTGAATACAGCATCCTTGAAGTGCTTAGCATGGCATCTAAACACTCAGTAGATGTTACCCTTAGCTGTGGCTGGGTGCTGTATGGATATTACTTAAGACAGACCAAGTTTCTGCCATTGAAAGAGCTGTTGACTATTACAGGGCAGACAGCAAGGAAGCAAGCATAGTTAATGTCACAAACTGCCTGTACCACTTATGCAGGGGACTGCAGCACTGTCCTAGGGAATAGGCCAGGTAGCTTCAGGCAGCTGAAGGTCCTCAGGAGCTGCTCAGGTGACAAGTTAGTGGCTGAAGCTTTCAGATCCTGGCTCAATGCTATGCACTCTATCAGGGTGTCCCTTGCATGCATATGTGTGTGCATGAATGCAGAGACCAGAGGCCAGCCTCAGCGCCATTCCTTGGGGTCTATTCACTTTGTTTTTTGGAGGCAGGGCCTCTTAGTGGGATGTGATTAGTCCAGACTGGCTGGCCAGTGAGCTTCAGGATGTAGTAGTAGGAGTCTGCACAAACCTCTCTCCCTCTCCCCTGTGAATTCTAAGAATCTGACTTCTCAAACATGTTACTAATGAAGCTGTCTCTCTAGGCCCTGCTCTGACTTTTTAAAGGAAGGACCCATTATGCCAGATATTAAAACATCCCACAGAGCCCACACACAAAACATGTGATGGGGACACAGAAGGGAACTGGAGGGGAACCTCAGAAGGAAGTCCATAGAGACTCTGAGCTGGGAGGGTGAACCGCAGGCAAGAGTGGAGGTCAGGGCCCTGGCCACGGAAGACTAAGGGAGAGAAGAAGACTCGCTTCTGTCTCCCTCACACCAGACATTGCTGGATCAACTCAGAACACAGCACCAGAGTCCTACAGAGAACCAAGGGATGAAAAGGAGATCACCTGACTTAGGAGTGAAGGGTAGGGCTATGAAAACAGAGGCATGAAGGAGGGCTCTTTGGCAGAGGAAAACACAGAGAAGACAGGCGAGCAGGGGTGAAGTCAGGAAGAGGAGCAGCAAAGGGTTAGTGTGCACATTCTGCAAAGAACTCCCACAAAGCAACAGGATACTCTATGCAAATCAGTGGAGGAAGAAGTCCAAAAACCCAGAAGCACACGAGGA
Organism: Cricetulus griseus; assembly: GCF_003668045.3. Classification (NCBI taxonomy): domain Eukaryota; kingdom Metazoa; phylum Chordata; class Mammalia; order Rodentia; family Cricetidae; genus Cricetulus; species Cricetulus griseus. Next base: position 83,109,487 of record NC_048595.1, on the reverse strand, counting down.
GACGTGTGGCATGTTAGAAAGCCGAGGCCTGGGGCTAAGCAGGAGGCTCACTGGACAAAGCGTTTGCTACCCGAGTGTGAAGACCTGAGTACGGATCCCGGCACCCAAGTGAAACCTGGGTGTGGTGGTGTGTGCCAACGGGGCAAAGACGGGATGAGGGTAGGGTCCAGACATTGCTGATCAGTCAGTTTATCCTAAATGAGGAGACTGTCTCAAAAATAAGGTGGCAAACCATAGAGAAAGATGTCTAACATCAACCTCTGGCTTCTCCATGTGTGTGTAGATGCATCCCACATATCACACACACACAAGCACACACACACACACACACACACACACACACACACACACACACACATACACACACACAAGTACACACATTCATCCACACATGCATGTACTCGCACACACATACACATGCATGCACACTTGCAGGCAAACCAAGGCATGCAAAAGAACCCTGTTGCTCCTTCCCAGTCTAGATGGCAGCAGCTAGAAAAACAAGTGAACCCAAGGATGCAGGGAAAGGGCCGTTCTGACCATGCTCTGCATTTGGGAGCTATTCTCTAGAATGCTAAGTGTGGGCACCACAGCCTCAAGCTCTGCCTTTGGCATATGCCTGGGCATGTAACCCTGGCCCAGCTACATACCACCTACAGAGCAAGCTGGAGTTGGTGGGATAGCACCCTCCTGGAAGGGGCAATCTTGCTTGACTGTAGGGTACTGGCCTTTCCAAAGCTGTTTGAGAAAGGAACTTAGCATTTCTTCACAACTGTCCTAATTTTATTGCTGTGATAAACATCATGGCCGAAAACAGCTTGGGGAGGAAAGTGTTTATCTCACAGTTTACAGTTCATGGTGGTTGAAGGAAGTTGGGGCAGGAACTCAAGCAAGGCAGGAAATTGAAGCAGAAATCATGAGGAATGCTGATTAATGGCTTGATCCCAAGCTCACATTCAGTTATGTTTATTGTATAGCCCAGACTCACTTGCCTAAGCATGACGCTGCCCATAGTAGGCAGGGCTGTCCTACCTCAATTATCAGTCAATAAATGTCCCACAGACATCCCTACACACCACTATAGTGGAGGCAATTTTTTAACTTAGGTTAAAAGGTTTCCTCTTTCTAAGTGTGTCAAGATGACAATGAAGATTAGCCATCACAGAGACCCAACAAGGCACCTCCTGGACATCCATCCCAAAGCCTCCTCACACAGGATGAAAAGGACACTGGTAGAGCTATTACAGTGGTGTTTTGTGGTACCAAAGGTTTGGAGGCCACTTAGATGCCATTAGATGCCACTGGGGAAATGCATGCACAAGTGTGGTGCATTCTGGTGGATTCTATACAGTTAAAGGCAGCTATGACATACTACCGAATATTCCTGGTACTGATCAATATGATAAAAAGTGGCAGACAGAGCTTTGGCCTAGAATTAAGCCACATTAATTAAAACACACAGAAGCAGAATAACACAGCACGTTTTGTAAGGGTTCACACATATTTAAGGACATGTAGCAAATACATGAGTGAGGATGATTGTGGGGAGGAGAATACAGTGGTGGTAAGGAATAAAGGAGAAAACATTAGGAAAGAAGGAAGGAAGTCTGTGGAGAGCGTCTTGCACAGTGTGGGGGCGGGACACTATGAGAAGGTGTGGACCTTGCTTTGCCTTAGTTTGATAGAAACAAACAGACAGCAAAGCCAAGAAAGAAAGAAAAATTTTACCCAACATTGGAAGTCACTCTGGTTCGATTCTGAAACGTGCCCCCATCCTAGGGTCACATTTTGAACACTTGGTCCCCATTTGATTCCATTTTGAGAACTCCAAGAAGCATTGGGAAGTGGGGCCTGGCTGGTGGAAGGAGATCCTCTAGGGTGGGCCTTTACATTTATACCCAATCTTTGATCTCTGCCTCTCTGCTTCTGGGTCCATCATGATGTGGAGAGCATCTGCCACAGCCTGCTGCAGCCTGAACTACTCTGCTGCGCCCTCCTTGTTAGGAAGGCCTGGTGGCCAATCAATCTGTGCTTCCTCAGGTGTTTCTGCCAGGTTATTAAGGTCCTAGTGCCCCAAAGGTAAGCTGTACAGTGGCTCAGCTCACTGCCTGCTCCTCAGGGGTGGAGGCCATTTTTCCTCCTTCCAGAGCTCGAACAATGGCTCGATGCCTAGGAAATGGGGGGGGGGGGCAGCTGTACAGACATAGTGTGCCTGCCACCTGCTTTTCTCCCACTGACAAACAGCTGGCCAAGCTGAATGTCCACTGGACTGACCTTCTATTTTCCTCCACATGTGGTGTAACTGACCAGGCAGGAGGAAAGATAGTCTGTTTATGAGGTACCCTAGTCCTCCTCCTTTGACCATGTCTTCAGAAACAGTGGTCCCCAAGGAGTTGGAATGTCCTTAGCTAGAGTCTCATGATGCGAGAAAGGAAAGTGAGAAAGCTCATACCAGCCAGAGAAGGAGTTTGACTTCTGGAAATACATTTTACACAGTTCTGACATATTGTCACCTAACAAGAGAGACTGGAGCTGGGACAATGGCTCAAGGATGGGTGGGATCACACCTTGACCAAGTCCAATTAAATTATGCATATCTCTTGCCCCATGTTTGAACTTGGGCCTCATATCAGAGCCCTGAATATGGACATGGGGGGGATCATCAGGATTCTTTGTTTCTTTTCCCAATATGGCCACAAGGAATAAATGCCCTTTCTCTGCTATTTGTTTAATTGGTCTATTCAGAATGGGCTGCCATGGTCCAGGCTCTGACCATAGTAACTGGTTAAAGACAACAGTGTGACCCCATCAATGATTGCCTGAAAGGGGACAATAATGAGATCCAAGAAAGCAAGTGTTAGAAGTATGGCCTCTTTTTGTCAAGTAGTTGAATAGTCTAGGCCAATGACTTTTCCTTCCAGGGCTACAGTTTCCCACTGGGGGCTTTTTAATGGAAGAGATTGGCTGCATTTCTCTTCAAAACTTCTGGTTCCTTCCAGGCTCACAGTCAGCCTAAACGTTAGTCCCTGTGATGAGGAGTTATGAAGCCCAGAGTTTCAGGCAACAGAATGTGCTTAAGGGGTACTTGGAGCAGTAGCTCAGAATCCAAAAGGAGCCAGTCAAGTGCTGGGGTGTCTCTGTGAAGTCAGTTTTATCTCACGATTCAGCTGAGAAGCCATTCTCTTCAGCATCCCAGGGCTTTCTTTCCACATGCCATTTGCTCAGCTCAGATGTGTTTCCACCCTTGCCTTCTCATCTTCGGAGCTGGACTTAACACATCACTTCCCTGAAGGTGCTGGTCACTCTGAGCTCCCCATCCAGCCTGGGTGGACATGCTTACCTTCCATGACATTCATCTCAGCTGCTCCTGCTTCTTCAACTCATGTCTTTTCATGTAGTCCAGTAGGACTACACATGACTCCCTTCTCCCTAGATACCCTGACCCTGCCTAGTTGGTAGTGATTGTTGAACACATTGTCGAGAAATGGAGGATGAGCAAGTGACTGAGTGAATTTGCACCCTTAGGGGCGGGAGGTCACACATCCTGTGTCATTCCAGGGTGACAGGTGGGTTTCTTTGAAGGGATAGTGCCCTTTTGAGGAACTATGTCTTACTTTGGATATCTTGGGTCCTTTGGTAACTTGGTAATGACAAAGTGAGTTTGAAGCCAAGATTCATGGTTCATGGGTAGACTCCACTATGGCACTGGAGTGTCTCCATATGTCCCAGGATGAAGGCAGAAGGCTGGGGTGAGGGAGAGATTTCTGGTCACACCAGCCCATTGCTATGGCAATTGTTTCCTGTGAGGAGTTCAGGGTAGCTGATTATGGCTCTTGATTTGTGCATGAGTGATCTTGTTAGATAGCAGGGCAGATGACGGCTCCAGTGATGGGAGCCTCACTCTCTTTCCAAGAATGCACAGAGAGGCCCTGTGCTGGTTGGTTTTTGTCAACTTGACACAATTCTAGACATATCCAGGAAGAAGGAATTTTAATTAAGAAAACACCTCTATTGGCAAGTCTATGAGGGTGTTTTCTTGATTAATGATTGATGTAGGAGGGCCAGGTCAATTGTGGGTGGTACTAACTACTCTTAGGTACCCTGGATGGTATAAGAAAACAGGCTGAGAAAGCCACAGGGAGCAAGCCAGTAAGCAGCACTGTTCCATGACCTCTGCTTCAGTTTCTATCCTGACTTCCCTCAGTGATGGACTTTATCTGAAAGTGTGAGCAAAATAAACCCCTTTCTCTTCAAGTTGCTTTTGGTCATGGTGTTTGATCACTGATGGGGAGGTCCTTCTGTGTATATGTTTGTCTTATTGGTTAATAAATAAAGCACTGTTGGCCAATAGGGAATCAAGTTAGGTGGGACTAGAAGAGAAGGAGGATTCTGGGAAATGTAGGAAAGGGAGGGAGTGGCCATATGATCCCAGGAAGAGAGGACGCATAAGGCCGGCATCCTCAGTAAGATAAAATATATAGGTTAGTAGTTATGGTTGATAATTAAGACTAAGCTAACAAATAAGAAATCCTAGTCATTGGCCAGCAGCATTGTAACTAATATAGGACTCTGTGTGTTTTTGGGGGACCCTAAAGCAGTGGCAGAACCCAGGCAGCTGGCAGAAAGAGTTATCATTACAGATCACAACAATAGAAACCTTAACTAAGATAGGCCATTTTAAGGGGTTCAAATGACAGTTAATGTATATAATAAGTAATATTACTTTCTTCTGTGAAGCTTCAGTATCAGGGTTAGGCGTGTGTGTAGTGGTGGTTGGGGCGGGGGTTATGTATCTATTCTCTTAGGCCAGGCCCAGGCTCTCTAGAACACCCCAAAGTGCCTACACCTGCCTCATAGTGAGGCTTTAGGGTGATTCTGCAGTAGCTCATTAGGAGGGCGACTGCCAGGACAGACCCTCTGTGACCTCAAAGGCCTGCCAGATTATTGAAGACATCCTTTTTATCCATCATGAGGACTCCTGTGACCCCTGACCTACCATTGCTGTGTCAATGATTGGTGTAACTGTGGAAATGCTGTATCTTAGCCAGCTGCCAGGTCAGGAGGAGGTGGCCAGGCCCCTCCTGAGTGAACTGGGTCCCAAGCTTTGCTGTGAACACAGTAGTGGATGTAGTGACTGTATTCCCTGCTTGGAACTCAAAGTAGGAAGGTTGAAGTGTTCTCCCTTCTGAAGGGTTTCTCAGAGAGTGAAACACCCTACTGGGCATCAACGGAGGCTGGTAAGCTGATCATGTTACCGTCACTTCCTGGATCCCAGGAATTCTTGCTGTGAGGAACACTCGTGTACTGTGGTTGTAGGAAATGGACTAACTTACCGGGGCAATTAAGGCCATTTTTAAAGTCACCAGTCACTGTACAGCACTGACGCTACCCCCCCCCCCCAGGCTGTCACGAACCCAGATGCATTTGATAAACAACTGCAAACTCCCATGATCTCTGCTAGCTGCTGAGACGTCACACCCTTGGCCACTTGGTTCAAGTTCCATGACCTCTCTCCACCCTATTGCTAGGATCAGTACCTGTCCCTTGGGGGAATGAGGCAAACTGGGATATGGCAAGGGATGTGAAATTTCAAGGGGAAGGGTCATTTATGGGCATGCAGCTGGCGCAGGGGAGCAGGGGAAGCCACCCATGAGCTTGGTTAGCCACTCTGTGGCGTTTGCTGCCCCCCCCCCCCCGACCTCCATGGGTACTCTGAAGTCCCCTGCCCTTTCTCAAGCAGGAGGGCTGTGAGAACTCCAGTGTGCAGGGGTGAGGCTCTGGCATGCAGAATGAAGACTGAAGCAGACAGACATAGCAGCATTGGCCTGTGTCCATTAGCTGGTGACATCACTTGGTAGGAGTGGGCCTTGAATATGGATTTCACTGTCACCCCATATGCTTCATTCTTTTTTGTGTGTAACTTCCCCCAGTGATGGCCCTGTTACCTGAACTTGTGAGCAAAAGAAACCCTGTCCTCTCCAAGTTGCTTTTGCATGGTGTCTGACCACAGCAATAGAAAACCTGACTAACACGTTGCTGGTGATGGAATGCAGGCTTCCACTATCACCGCCTCCACAAAGAACATCACATTTTTCTGAAAAGGAAAACCAGGCTCAGGGAGCTCACTAGAAGTCATGTTGAAACTGAGTGTCTCTGAGCTGAGCTGAGCTGGGCTCAGCTGAGAGCCAAGTTCTTACCTCTGTCCCTGTGGCTGTCACTCAGTCTCATTATCAAGCCATGAGCAAACACTGTACTTGAAGACAGTCTGTTAACCAATCATCACAGAGTATGGACCACGTTATCAGCCCCATATGGGCACTTCTGGCCTCTGCAAGGGTCTGGCATACTTCCCTTTCTGGAATTTTCCACTTCCCCTTCCCATTTGAGCTTGCTTCCTAAAACTGAAACCTTATAACCGAAATCTGACTGCTCACTGCATGCCCACTCCAGCAGCCAGCCTCTTTGTCTTGTAAAGATTTCTTTGTATTTTCTCAGTACCATGTCTTTGATTTCATGACATTTCTACAACGCCCTAAGAGATCTTAGCATTTTCCCTAAACTGGAAAAATAAAAAAAGCAAAATGCTCTCCTGGGGAGAAAGGGCAAATTGTATGTTCTTTTGTTTACACATGTGTACAGAAAATCATTATTCTCCTTGGTGATTTTCCATGTGATATCAAAAGAGAAATGGAGAAACTGGGACTTGGTAATGGCTCCTGAGGGACTCTTTCCTATTTGGTGACCCCAGAAAGGCCCCAAGCATCCAGCTATTTTTGAAGGAAAAGAGGAAATGTGGACGATAGCCTCCCCCAGCCACAGGTCACTGAGTGGCTAACTTATTCTTGTGATTGCTTATTTTTATTTTTATTTAATCTGATGTTTTGATGCAATTGTTGGCATTTTGTGTTTGACCTTAGATTAGTACCATTCATCTGGGCATGCTGAGAGTCAGTGGACTGCATTTGAGGGAGGAGAAGTCACCTGTTTCTTTAAAATATGGCCACTCTGCTCACGCAGCTGATGGAGGTCAAGGTTCACCTGGGGAGAGAAGGCTGACCCCTGCCCTTATCTTCCCGGCCGTTATCTTCTTGTTCTTCTTTTTTAAACAAGCAAGCAACAAACACGCAACATTTACTCTTTTACCACCTAGAGTAGGAGCCCGCTTCCTCTGACCCAAGGTTTTTACCGAGATGAACTTGAGCCCAGTCCTGACCCAGGAGTCAGCTCTATAATGGACTGCCTTCCTAAGAGTCTGAGCTTCATAAATTTCAGCTAAAGTAAATCGAGCACTGAATGGGGGGTCACGGTAGGAAGGAAGGTACAATTGTGCCCACTCCACAAACAAAGATCCAGAGCCATGAAGTGTTGGACTCACTTCAGCACTGACGCCTTGGTTCAGGCACAGGAGTGCTCTGTCTGGAGTCCCTTCAAACCCTAGGGGTGGCTGTCCGTCAGTCCCTTTCCTTCTCTGTCCTGCTTCCTTCTCCTTTAAAATAAGATGTGTTGAGGAATGATTTCTAAAGCCCTTCCACCATGGGCTGCTTATCAAATGTGATCTTCTCAAAGGTCCAGCCGACACCCAGACCTTTACAGAGTCATGGCCATGCTCAGTCAAGATCTGAGGAGAATTTAACAAGGCTGGAGAAACAAGCCACTACCCCGTGTCTTACATATGGACTTCATCTTCACTTGGTGCCTACCACTATTTGGTGAAGAATGCCCCATTCCCACCCCCATTTCACAGGTGAGGGCAGGGAGGCCATGTCCTGAGGAGTGGTGGAGCCATGATAAACCGGAAGGGTCCTTTCCCATCCAAGTGTGCTTGGAGTTAGCTGTCTAACCATGTCTAGTGCAGATCGTGAGCTAGGGCAGGGACAGCATCTTGGTCTTTTCTGAATCTGCAGGAGCCAGGGTCTGGCCCAGATAGATGCCAATCAGCACTGAGGCATGGATGGATGGGTTGAGTACTCTAGAGCATACCCCATGCCCTGGTGAGAACTGTGCGTGGACTTTTGATTGAAAGGGAAGTCGGACATAGAGAGATGGGCTGGGGATAACAGCTGGAGCTAAGCCGGTACTCAGTCCTCATGACTGCCTGGCCGGGATCAGATCACCAGCTCAGAACTGAGCTCCGGCAGACCAAGTGCTTTGCAGAAATACTGCTAGTCCTTCTAAAACAGTGCCTGGCGGACCAAGAAGACTGTAACCCCATCCCCTTCTCTTGTTGACTGAGTGTAGAGAGAGGGCCACTGTTAGCTCGCAAGTCTTTCTTTTTTAAATATTTATTTTTTTAAGCATGTGTGTATATATGTGCGGGGGTGGATGCCTGAGGAAGCCAGAGGTATCTTTTCCCATGGAGCCGGGGTTCCAGTGAGCCCCCTGATGTGGGTTCTGGGAATTGAACTTGGGTCTTCTGAAAGAATAATCCATAGTCTTAAACTATCTTGTTTGTGCTTTTTGTCATTTTCAAATTTTTGTATAATGATTTTTTTGAAAGCAGAATAACAGCTCCATATTTAGAGGTGGGACCAGTCACAAGACTACGTCTTCATTTCCATGCTTTGGGAAATACTGAAGTGGTTGTTTGGCAGTATCACATTGCAGAGAATGAAGGCTACCTGTCTCTTTAAAAAAACATAATGCGAGGAGAGCAAAGAAGCCCCGTCATTACCGCTGATGCCCACAAGAGGGCGTCTCAGGGTCATTGAGACGCAAACCCAAACCCAGGATCCTTGCAGCTCAGCAGTGAATGACCAATGAGTAGTCTCTGAAATATCAGTTGTGACCCCACCTTCCCAGCACTGTAAGGAGCCTCTTTCTCTTCTACATCGCTGGAGCTATTCCTGCTCTCTTCAACCCCGAGGGCATCCAGGGCACTTCGTTTGGGGTGGCGGTGGTGTGTGTGTGTGTGTGTGTGTGTGTGTGTGTGTGTGTGTGTGTGTGTGCAGAAATGGAAACAGCCTGTCACAGCTGTATTGCCTTCTACTCTCCGTGAAGATGTGACATCCCTGCCCTTCCAACAACACCCCCTCTTGGGAACTAAGGTCTGGAGCAGCCATATTAAAGACATCTGTCACCAACCTTGTCAAAATCAACCTGGAGGGAGCATCTCCTGCAGAGTCCCAGCAAGTGGCGGGGGTTGGGGGGGCACATCTTTTCTCTGGGACACTGCAAAGGGAGAGAAGGGTGCCACCTTGGTGGAAACCCATTCAGGGCACCACACATGTCATCTCTTTTTGGGACTGCAAGCCCATCAGAGAAGTCCTGCTAGCCCATTTTAACACGTGAAGACTGAGATTCAGGGAAGGTAAATCATGTGTTCAATGTCAATCAGCCCTTCTGGAACACAAAGAATCAAGATGCCAATCTCAAAAGGGTCCAGCCTTTCCCATGTCCCTACCTCTTGTGTAAGGAAGAGATGGGCCTTGGGGTGGGAGGGGGCCCTTCCGGAGACAGTGAGAAGCAGGGTGGGCAAGGCGCAGGCGCTCCTCCTGAATTCTAATAGGCTGCAGGGAGGCCAAGCTTTGTTTCCAGTGACCTGTGAGCCTGCGCAGGGAATCGGTCCCCCCCCCCCCCCATTAATGCATGCTTTACTTACACTTCTTGCTACAATTACTCTGCGGTAATTAACAAGGGAAATAACACATCTGGGGCTAACTGCGGCTCCAAACAGATGTACAAGATGCAAAGGCATGCCGAAGCCCTCATGTTTGTTTCACATCTGTACTAAGCACCTACTATGCAGTAGCAGTGAGCCCAGGAACAAGGCCCCTGCTGGCCACCAGGGTAGACTCCCAGGGAGGGGTAGGTAGCAGTCAGACAGTGGGTGCAGGAATGAAGTAACGTTGTCAGCTAATGATACACGCTGTGAAGACAACAAAAAAGAGTGCTGTGGCAGGGACAGTCCTTTCTTGCCTTCCCCAGAGGTGACACGTGAGCTGAGGGCTGCAAGGGGAACCAGGGAGAAGTATGGCAGGTTGGGAAAGGACAAGTGCCAAGGCCCTGGGGCAGAATGAGTTTTGCACACTTTGAGAAGATGGGCAAGCCGGTGTGGAGCAGAGGGAGGACATAAGGGGTGAGGGATGGCTCAAAAGAAGGCTAAGCAGAGTCCTTGTCTGGTCTGGAGCCACTGAAGAGCACTTAGATGTTCTAGAAAATACAAAGGGAAGCCCTTGCGAGGACTTTTAGGGAGGTCACCGAATAGTCTGATTCTGTGTTGTTCCTAAGGGTCTGTTGCTTTCATCTGGGCAGTGGGTCCAGGGACTTTGCATAAGCTGGAAGTGACAGGCCAGCCTGAGCCAGACACCATTCCAATCTGCTCTTTTCTACTCTGGCTGATCTCCCCTCCCCACCTTGCAAAGGTGCCCCAAAGCCCTGCTCGTGGGCCTGGGGCCTGGGCTGTCTGGGAGAAAAGTGGCAACCCTGGCTCTCCGGCCCTCCTGTGCCCCATAGAAACCTGGGCCCTGCTTTGAAGGGCTTTGCTGCCCTGTGACAACTCCATACAAGCCCACCTGTCCAGGACCTGTGGATCTACTTTAACACCATTCCTTCAGTTTGCAACTATTTTGGGGAACACAAGAAGGAAGAGGACACAAGGTGGACAGCGGACCTGGGAGGAGTGGAATCATGTATGGGAGGGCATGGCTGGGCAAGATAGAGAAAGAAATGGGCTCTCCAGAGGGCAAGGGCAGGCGGGAGCTGTTTCCACAGGCCTCTGGGGAAGCAGAGGCAGAAGCCAGATAGATATTCCTGAGGGAGGAAGAGCCACAGGCCACCCTGCCAAGGTGGCCTGGACCCCTCCTCCCCGGAGTCTGGGGAGGGCCACTCACAGAAGCTTCTAAGGTCATGGCTCTATGCCTAGAGACTACAAGGAGGTAGGGACACAGTAGGGACAGTGTGAACCAAGAGGCATAATTTCTCTGGAGCCTTTGAAACATTGCAGAGTGTGAGGGAAGGGAACCGATGTTCTGAAGGGGCTGTGGGTGTGGCAAGACCCTCCTCCCCAGGGCTGACGTGCCCTTGTACCTGGGGTCTCATTCCTCCTTCAGAGCAGGGGGCCATGTGGAAGGCCTCTCGAACTTTCTCCACAGACTTTCTATCTCTTTGTCTCCTGCCTCTAGGTTTGGGACACTTCTAGCTTACCCCGGAGGCCAAGGGAGGAAACTACTATCAACCCCAGTGGGTCCCAGGGGAACTGCTCTGCTCTGGAGCCACCCACACAAGGCAGGTCCTTGTCGCCGTGTTTTCTCACAGTTCTGTGTCCTCTCTATGCCCGCAGCTTGCTTTTCTAAGTCCCCGGGGACCTTCTACAAGGATCTCTTGATCGCTCCTGTTTATCCCTCCCCACTTATGAATGCACCCCAGGGGTCTGGCCTGTCCCTGTTGGGTGTTCCTGTGGCTATTTTCGGGCTGTGTGCACGTGTGTATGTGGGAGTTGCCAAGTGGGTGGGAACTGCGCTTTGTGGAGGCCTCTGGCGGGCAGTGGGTAGGGGACACTGAGGGAGGCAGGGGCACTTCCACCCCAAAATTTTTCTCTCCTATGCTTGGCTTGATCTTGATCCCTCCTCTTTGGTCTCTTTTCTTTTTAGGAAACTGAATGGGCGATTGTTAAATCCACTTTCCTAGCAAGGAATATGTGTTTATGTGGGACTGGTTGGGGAGGTGATGAGGCAGACTTTGAAATCCAGTCACCTGGGTTCCAATGCTAGTGCTGAATCCCCTTTAAGGAGTCAAGAGTTTAGTGCCTCACTTTCCTCGATGTGCAGTGGTGCTTCCTGTGGCTAGTCAGAGAATTCAAAGTGCTCGTACCTGTGAAGTCACTAGCAGGGTGACTGGTACAAGAAGTTCCCACTAAGTATCGGCTGATGTCACTGTTACCTATATACAGGTGGGTAAAGCAAGATCCTGGGAGCTTTCTGTGCAGGAAAGTCCAGCTCTGAGACTCCCCTGAACCTCCCCTGTAGGGTCTCAGCCACGCCACCCCTGCCAGCATCTTTTCAGTCTGTTCCTCTGAAAGAAGGTGCAGCCCTTGGGACAAGCAGAGGTGTCCAGCAGGGGTTAGCTCTGAGCACCCAGGTTAAAATGATTTGCTAGGAGGAGGGCCAGAGAACCCCTCTGGAGCCCCTAGTCCAGAGAACACCCTGGGTCCTGACTGTGCAGGGCTGTGGGTGGAACCCTGAGTTCTGAGCCTTCCCTGGAGATGTCTGCTAGGCTGATGGGCTCTTGAAAAGACACCAGGTTATAGAGTCAGACAAGCATGAGTTCTGCCTCTATTGCTTATGCTTGGTGTCCTTGAGCTTTGTCTTGCCTCTCAGACTTAATTTCTCTTAACTACACAAGGGAGCAGCAACATCTGCTCTGGAGGAATGGCAAGACTCCCAGATGCCTACTTATGCGAATACCTGTTCACAACGGGCATTCGTGTTATCGCATGCTGGGAACCGTGTATGCATCACCTGCCTTCTTCGCTAAGCTAAGCCTCATTTTCCACATCCTGGTAAGGAGATAACTCTGTACCGCTGCATTGGTAGAAACATTCTTACCAGGCATGCTGCTGGACTCCCTGAATCTGTACACAGGCTTTCTCTGGCTGTAGGATCACCAGTGAGCTGCCTGTGGGTAGCAGATGCGCCAGGGAGTTAGTGCCCCCAGAGCAGCCCTCAGCCAGTGATAGATGGACAGGACTGATGGGTGATCCCCTCTGTGCTCTCTCTCTCTCTCTCTCTCTCCCTCTCTCTCCCTCTATCCAGAGACAATGCCAAAGCCTCCGAGAGCTGCCAACACAGAGGGCCCTGCTTGCCCACAGAAGTAACCTGTTGCTCACTAATGTCCCCCAAATGGCATTCTTCACCACCTTGTGTTATCTACCCCACCAGCAGCACTTCCTGTAGTCACCTACCACATGTATTCATTCAGCTTGGGGCTGGACCTCTTCTCTAGTGGTCATCCAAGATGGCAACTGTCCAGCATGGGAGTCCTAAGGGTCAAGAGCTTTCATAGAAAATTCAATTTCTTTCCTCCTCTGAAGGTCAGGGCCAAACAAGGGCTAATTGTTTCAGAGACTGTGAGACCTCCAAAGACCCCTCAATGAGTGGTCAGGGCAGGAGACACAGGGGCCAGGGTGAATGTGCAGCTCCCAGGAGTCTCCCCATGTGGCTGTGCCTCCAGGCTTCTGAAAAAGCTACATAGAATGGAGCACAATGTGTGGGGGCAGGTTGGGAGCCTGGGGTGGGGCTAAGTGGCATGAACCAGAAGGTTGTAATTTACCTGAGAGCCTTTGCTTCAGGTCTATGTGTTGAGTTCACCTTCACACCCATGACCTTAGCTTCTGTTCCCAACAACCTGCCTGGGAGAGCTTAGTGGGACTTGGCTATTACTGCCATCTATGTCATCATGACTGCTTATTCCGTTCTACTGTGGGAAGTTGTTGCCCCATTCCTGGGTCCTGGCCAGACATGAGCAATAAATCGGTGATCTTTTGGCCTTGTTGGAATCTTTTCCCACCTAGCACTCCAGGTAGTCACTACCAATTGAGTGAAATTCTCAAGAGAGCCGGGGCCCATTTTGTTTCCCAGCTGGCAACTTTCCCAACAATAGCGAACTCTTGGGAAACTAGCATGAAAGGCTCAAGGGGAAGCTGAAGACAGTGCTGGACCAGTGTTTCCTGATATACTCCCATTCTGGTCTCTTCAGGCAGACATCAACCAGAAGGAATAATTTCTAAGACACTCCATGGATACCTGAAACCGAAATAATACTGAGCCCTGAGCCCTATCTGTACTGCTACTTCCTATGCAGACCTCTCTGATCAAGTCTAATCAGGCACAATAAAAGATTAAGAAGAACTAATGATCAAATACAGTGGTCACAGAAGACTACAGGCACATGCGTCAGTGTCAGCCTTTGGTCACTGTGATGAAGGTGAGATTATCTTGGCTCATTTCAGAGGGTTAAACCTAAGGTTGCCCACCTCCGTTGCTCTGGGTCTGAGGAGGAGGGAAAGGATGTGGTAGAGGAAGCTGCTCACCTCATGGTGGCCAGGAAACAGAGAAAGACAGGATACAACTTTCCTGGCCACACCTTCTCTTCCTTCAGCTATGCCCCACTTCCTATATACAGGTTTTTGTTACTTCCCAGCAATGTCACTGTACTGTGAATTCATCACTGGGTGAATCAACAGCATGATCAAGTCACCCACCCAGGAGCCTATCAGCCTTTAACACATAAGCCTTTGGGGACATCTCAAATTCAATGATAACAGCACATCTCAAATTCAAAGCTATAACAGATCTCCCCTCTCTCTTTCTCTCTCCTTGTGGACTACAGGTAACTGTAAGTGTGATAGTCAAAACTGTAGATAAGGTAGAGTGGGGACCTCTGGACACTACTGGACACACATGGCAGACGCCTCTTACCTTAAAACTGAGATTAAAGAGAAAACAGTGACCAACAGTGTTGGCCACTGAGGCCTAGTTGTTACAGTTAAGCCCAAATGTGCAATACATCCCTGAGACAAACAGTTCTGGTCCTTCTTCCCTTTCACCAGGATGCTTGTGATGAGTGATGACACAGTTTCATCTTGTCACAACAAACACATGTCTTTTCCCTTCTTTTTCCGCTTTCTAGACAGGAGTTGTTCTAGAAGTTGTTCTAGAAGTCCAGAGAAGAGATGAAGCTGAGCCACTGTGAGGGTCAAGGTAGAAAGGGGCTGGCCGAATCTATGTGACTTCTCAGAGCCTCCTTCATCTGGACATGCAGCCCACCATCATCCCTGCCCTGCCCCTACTATGCAGCATAGGTGATTGGCAGCTAAAAAGCATGGGCAACCTGCTTTGCTTCTGAGCCGTGTTCTATTTAGAAAATGTGAAGAACGGCATCTTGGGCAGATTACACTGGCTATGTGAGCGTGCAGTCCCTAGACAGCCCAGAGAGGGAGTGACTGCTCTCCATCTTGTCGTTTGCTTTCCTTTAGTTTCACGAATCCTTGTAAAACCAAAGCAGCCAAGATGTCCTCTCTGCACTGGTTCTATAGGTAGAACTTTCTGGAATGATGACAACGTCTCATATAGTTCAGAAGCTGCTGACAGCAGGCAGCCAGTGAGCCCTTGAAATGTGGCTTGTGTCCTGAAGTATTGTCTTTTCAATTTTGCTTCACTTAAATTAATACAGAGTCAAATAGCCCCATGTGGCTCGTGGTAACTTGGGTAGACTTAGCGGATCTACACCTACAGCAAGAATAACATTAGGCAGTAAATCACTTCACTCCCTGACAGAGCCAACACTCTGCAACCAGCAGTCTCTGTGCCTGTAACGCTTTGAAGCCAGCTGAGATCTCAGGCAGCTTTGGAGATCCATCAGGCTGATTCTGCCATTAAAAAAAAAATTTAGTGTTGCTGGAGAGGCAGCTCACACAGTAAAGTGCTACTATGAAGCATAAGGGCCTGAGTTTGGATCCCAGGAGGTGCAGCAGTGTGTGTTTGTCATAGCAGTGCTGGGGAGGTGGAGACAGGAAGATGGTTGAGGCTCACTGGTCAGCCAGTCTAATGCATTGGTTCAGTGAGAGACCCTGTCTCAAAAAATAAGCTGGGTCTGGTGTCTTAGTTAAGGTAACTATTGCTCTATCAACACCATGACCAAAAACAACTTGGGGAGAAAAAGGGTTTATTTTGCTTACACTTCCAGGTAACGGTCCATCACTGAGGGAAGTCAGGGCAGGAACCTAGAGGCAGGAATCCAAGCAAAGGCCATGGAGGGGTGCTGCTTACTGGCTGGCCCACTCATGGTTTGCTCAGCCTGCTTTCCTATACCACGCAGGACCACCAGCCCAGAGCTAATCATTAAACAAGAAAATATACCACAGGCTTGCCCACAGACCTACCTGGTGGGGTTATTTTCTCAATTGAGTTTCTTGGTCCCAAATGATTTAAGCTTGTGTCAAGTTGACATAAAACCAGCCAGCACAGCCTCCAGAAGGCTCAACAGGCAAAACCATTTGCTATGCGAATGTGAGGGCCCAAGTTGAATTCTTAGAACTCATTCAGAGGTGGAAGGAGAGAACTGACTCCAAAAAGTTGTTCTCTGACCACCATACACACACTGAAACACACAGATCCACACTTTCACGTGATACTTGAGCACATGTGTTCTATGTTCACACACACATATTAAAATTTTTTAAAGTGGAGAGTAACTTTGACCTCTGCTCCTCCCCCATAATTTTTAAAATATCAAAATCTAGAACAAACTGAGAGCCAGAGGCAATGTCATGGCTTGCTTCATGATGCGTGACCTAGTTCTCTGATTTTGGTGGAGGTGTCCCACCTTTATTCCTAAACAGAAAGCCAAGTGACCCCCTTGTGGGGGACAGAGTCAGAGGTAGCACACAAGATGAACCCTGCCTGCAGTTTGAGGCCTAGATAGTCTAACTTCTGTTAAAATTCAGAAATGCACATTCCAGACACCTTTGTGATAGGTTAATAGTTAGATACTGTTTTTCTTCCCTAATCTGGGAGAGTGGGCATCCCTCCTCCAGCCCCCTCCCCAGAGGGTGGGATTTTTTCCGTGACTTGGTAACCTGGGAGCTCTGTAAGGTGGATGGCAACCAGCCTGGAGCTCGCCTAGGCCAGGCTCCAAGTCTTCTCTGCTTAGAGCCCTGGGGAGGCCCTAAGGGTGCAGTTCAGTGATAAAGTTAAGGGAGACATTTCAGGAGAGCCTGGCAGGGAGCTCACTTAGGTGAGATGTACACACCAACTCTGAGGGTAGAGAGAATCTCCTGGGGGCAGAGCCATTCACAGGGACAGTGTGGGGTGGCTAGGGAAATTGCCCTGTGGATTATCTCACCTAGCAGGGTTTAGTACCTGACACCAAAGGCAGGTCGGGTACCATCAGAGCACATCCTGCTTGCTGCCTTCCATCTGCCAGGCTAACATAGAAGCAAACCTTCCTGTGTGTCGGGTGGGGGGTGGGGAGGCCTCAAGCTGTGTTCTTCAGTCACAGCTGGCTTGGAGCAGAGGGAGAAAATCAGGCTGGGAATCAGAAGCCCTTTGGGGGCCTCCTTTTCCCCCTTAAGTCTTTCAAGTTGTCTTAACAGGCACATATTGTTGGGAAAGCAGCTGGTCAAGGAAACAAAATGAGTCTCAGCTCTCATGAGAACTTAAATTGATTGGTCATGAGTATCTGGAAAAGTGATTGTTCATGTCTTCCAGGGTCTGTGAGTGGACATGATATCATCCCATAGTAAGGAGAAACTTTAGAAATGGCACCATGAGCAACAACAATATCAATTCTTCAGATCATAATTACTGTGTAGTAAAGCCAATATTGTAATAAGTAACACAGGAAATAAACCAGCTCGACTTAGAAAGTCCCTTTGCCCAGCCATTCGACTTAGGCCACCACTGGTAACACTTACTGCATGGATTAGTTAGGTTTAAATTGCTGTGATAAACCCATGACCAAATACATTGAGCTTGGTCATAATTAAAAACCAGGGGCTAGAGATGAACTGGCTCAGCGGTTAAGAGTGCTTGCTGTTCTTCCAGAGGCCACAACTTTAGTCCCTAGGGTCCTTGCTGGTACCTCATAACCTCCTGTAATTTCAACTCCAAGGAACCAGACACCCTCTTCTGGTCTCTGTTGTTTAGATATACAGATTCTTCGTGTGTCTCTCTCTGTCTGTGTCTCCTCTCTCTCCACTCTCTCTGTCTCTCTCATGCACACGCACATACAGACAGTGAAGCAACCAGGCTTGGGATTGACATAGTTCAAAATCAGCTCCTATTACAGGCTACAGTGAGTAAAATGTGCAGATGCATTGCTGGGATGACCACACTTCAGATTTCTGAGCATCGAGATAGTACATGATGAGGTGTCATTGCTGCTGGTCTCTCAGGAGCCACATAGTGGGCCACACATGGAACGATTGTCTCCTTTCCTAAACTGCCTTTAATGCTGCATTTTTGTTTCCTGGAGGTTGGAGCCTGTGCTTGCTTCAGGGTTTAGAGACCCTGGTTGGTCCCCCGAGCTGGGTTCTCGCCCGCTCCATGGACTGTCTAGGGGAAAACCTGTGGTGACTTGGCTTGCTTGTCCTGCCTCTGCCACCTGCTCTGACCTTGCCTCTGCTGTCTCCAGGGACCTGCCACTTCTCCCACCCTGCTCACAATGAGTTCCCGGCTTCATGCTAGTGACACAGCCTGGATTCTCACTTAGGTGTTTTGTCTTCCTACTTGGGAGACCAAGGAAGGCTTCAGGGACAGGATGACATTGAACTTCTTTCTTGATGACAAGCATAGACTTTGAGATAGAAGATAGGGTTGGAGAACTCACCAGTGGCCAAGCCTCATAGAGAAGCCTACGGCAGAAGCAAGATTCACACCAGGCCTCTGACGAGCTGGGTCCTGAGCCATGCCCAGTGCCTTTGGAGAACTGAGAGACAAGACTTTGATGCTGTCAAGACCTTCTGGCTGGGTTGGGGAACCAGAAGTGGGAAGAAGACATTCTCTCCTCTTTATACCTTTTAAATGTTGATGGTAGTTATTCCAAATGAACAAATAAAGGGTTTTTGAATTTAATTTACAAAAAATAATTGTGATACCTGTATATTTCCCACTGGGCACAGGTGAAATTAGAGGTCATTTCCCAGAATAGTAGTCTTGGGGCTTGGTTTAGGATTAGGTGGTTTCCACCCCCAAAAGCCACACTGCCAATGGAGCTTTCAGAAGTCTTGAAGCCTGGCCCCGCCCACAGAGGCTGTTGTAATTGGCCTGGGGTGTGGCTTTAATTTCAGGGATCTTTACAAAGCTCTGCATGTGGTTCCAATGTGGTTCTAAATTAACAGCACACTGCAGTGGGCCCGGGTAGGAGTCTGCTAGGAGACAGCTGGGGAGGCAACAAAATGGGCTCAGCTCAGGGCACAGCATGCACTGAGGCCAGGCTGAAGTGGATGACTAGTGGGAAAAGCATGAGAAAGAGTGACTTTGGAGGTGTTGATGCTTAAACCACACAGAATGAAGAGGAACAAAACTTTAAAATAGGGAGGGAGCTGTGAATTTGCAGACACAAGGCTAGGTCAACAGCAATACACCTGGAAATAAATATAGTCAGATCTTTCCTTGGGTCACAAACAATAATCCATTCCAGATGGATGAGTATATAGGCATAAAGGACAAAATAACAAAACTGACAAATAGAGAAATATTTTCATAATTGTGGGGGGAAGCATAACACAAATCCCAGAAGCCACAAAAGAAAATGATTGGCAGATTGGCTGCCTCTTAAATTTAGGATACTATTGAGTAAATAAACAACAAAGCAAAAGACACATGAAATGTAAGAAGAAAACATTTGCAACCTATAATAAACCAAAGGTTACTAAAATAAGTATTAACTTACAATACATAAGAGAAGGGCTTGCAGAGCTATGGTGCCACAGACCTTTAATCCCATCACTTAGGAAGCAGAGGCAGGAGGATCTCTGTGAGTTCAAGGCCAGCCTGATCTACAGAACGAGTTCCAGGACAGCCAGGGCTGTTACATAGAGAAACCCTGTCTTGAAAAACCTGAGAGAGCCGCGCATTGGTGGCGCATGCCTTAATCCCAGCACTCGGGAGGCAGAGGCAGGCAGATCTCTGTGAGTTTGAGGCCAGCCTGGTCTCCAGAGCGAGTGCCAGGATAGGCTCCAAAGCTACACAGAGAAACCCTGTCTTGAAAAAAAAAAGACACACACACACACACACACACACACACACACACACACACACACACACACACACACAACACACACAAATAAGTATAATAAAAATAGACTAATGATGCTGAACAGTAATTCCCAGAAGAAGATATACAGGAATATATTGACACAATGCTAATACATATGCCAGAAGATGCTCAATTTCACAAACAATTGAATAAGCAGAAGGGAAACAATGGCTATTTTTAACCTACTTGGTAAAAAATGAAAAGTTTAATATATCAGTATTAGGGAAGATGAGGGAAAACGATAGGTCCCAACTATCATTGGTGAAGCATTAGTCGGACTTTGTGTGTGCCAACTTGGAGAAATCATGAAAATGTAAAATGTACAAGCTGGTCTAATAATCCTGCACTAAAATCTATCCTGCTGTGGTTGCTTCAATGATCTGTCCCACACGCCCTTTCTTCTATAAGTTGCCTTGGTCACAGTGTTCATCACAGCAACAGAAAAGTAACTAAGAAGAAATGCCAACACCTGTACAAGGATTCTGTGCCAGGACGCTCAGTGTACCTTTTTATATATTAATTAATTATGTAATTAATTAATTGTGTAAGTGTGCATGTGTTCCACAGCCCACATGTAGAGATCAGAAGACAGCATGCAGGAGTAGGTTCTTTCCTGCCTGCATGTGGGACCTCGGGATTGATTGAACTCAGGTTGTCAGGCTGGCAAGGCAAGCTCCTTTACCCACTAAGTCATCTCAGTAGCCCCTGTGGAGGGATCCAGAGCATCAAACCCAGTGGCTCTCAACCTTCCTAATGCTGTGACCCTTTAATACTGTTCCTCATGCTGTGATGACCCCAACCATACAACTATTTTTATCACTACTTCATAACTGTGATTTTGATACTGTTATGAGCTGTAATGTAAATATCTGATATGCAGGATATCCGATATACAACTCTCATGAAAGGGTTGTTTGGCCCCTTCTCAAAAGGGTCATGATCCACAGGTTGAGAACCTCTGATCTAATGGTAGATCAATGACTGTCCAGTGAGCAGGATGGCAGCAGGCAGAACTCTGTGAGATCGAAGATGGTCCTGACTTAAAGTGAATGACCACTTCACACAGTGCTTGGGTTAGGAGGGCAAGTCAGTGTGGGCTCACAGTGTCTGCCTTGATCCACTTGGCAACATGTTAATTTCCAGAGTAACCGAGGTCCCTTTCTGGAGACATCATGGAGAGTCTTGGATAAAATCATGTTGTGAGACCACAATCAAGAAATCTGTGTTTGCTCTTGAGCTTAGACACACAATGAGAGTAAGAGTAAGAAATCACATCATGACAAGAGCAGCTTGGCTGAACTGCTGTGTGTCCAGCTTTCCCTCAACTCCTTTCCTCAATGCTTTCAGACAGAGTCAAGTTCAAATCCTCCATTACCAGTCCCTACTCTCCACCCCCAGGGAGACCACCCCCTGCACCGAGTCTCAGTTGGTGAATAAGGTGGCAGAGAGGGATGCTGTTTAAAAGATGTGATCCTGCACACAATTCATTGTCTCTCAAAGTCCACTTCCTCTAAGACACCCTCAGAATAGGATACAGCTCAACTCAGCCCAAGTGCCGACTTCCTGCCTTTAAGGCTCAGCTATCAAATTTCTGGAGATTTATTCATGGCTTCATTTCAATTTTTCTGTTCTTGAACTCTCAGGGCAAGTCTCCAGTCTTGAAGCCATTCAGTGTCAATTTTATTACTTCCCAGTATGGGTTGCCCAGACCTCTGTGACCTACTGAGGCCTCTGGCTGCATGTGACATTTTAAATACTAATTTTGGGGTTCTTGTCTTAAAGTAAGGAAGAATTAAGTTCAGATTGTGGCTCTTTAGAAATCCATAAAACATGAGCGAGTTTTAATGGCGAGTCCTGCACAAGTTCCACTAGGCAAAGCCAGGAAGGGAGACTTTCACCCTCTCCCCTTCTCAAAATCAAGAGGGAATATTTGTTTACCCTTAACCAAGATGACCTTAGGCCCATTTTCTGTTGACATAAAATGGCAGGAGTCACTCAAAGGCAAAATGGAGCCACCATTAAGCAGGCAATTTGGGGGCGGCTTATTGTACATCCAGTTAGGAAAAATGAACATTCCATTTAGTGCCGCCCTTTCGGAGCTTAGGGAGATGGTCCAGTAGGTAAAACAATTGTCCTGTAGCAGGGGGGTGGGGTGGGGGTAAGTGCTGATTTCGTGTTCTAGAACTCATGTGAAAAAGCAGGGTGTGGTGACACAGACTTGTAATCCCAGTGTTGGAGCGTCTAAGGCAGGTAGATCCCAGGGCCAGCTGGCCTAAGTGACCTACTTGCTGAATTCCAGGGCTGTGAGGGAGCTTGTGTCAAACAGAAAAGGAAAAGGTACCTGGGGGATGAAATCTATGGCTGTCCTCTGACCCCCACATTCACTAGCACACACATGAAAACACACATACATACACACACACACACACACACACACACACACACACACACACACACTAAACACACCAAGTGGCATTTCACAGGACAGTTCTTCCTTCACCTAAGGAAGGCACTGGGAGCTGTGGCATTGCGGTGATCTTGGGAGTTCTGGAAGGCGTGGGTTCAGTTCTGGGCTGACCAGACAGGCACATGAAGGACAGAGTGCCTTCAGATGGGCATGTGCTTAACGCACAGGTGATTTAGTGACTGTCTAGAAACCAGCATTGGAAATCTGCTTGATAAAACCAAGTGGCATGGGAGCGAACTTGGCTATAGACCAGGCCAGGTGGCTTTTGAGCTGGCCTCTGATAATGGCCAATGGTATAAAATCTGACCTGTCTTAAAACAACAACAACAACAACAACAAATAACAAAACTCCTTTGTATCTTAAGCTGAAAAAAAAGGAAGGAAAACAACAGAAGGCCCTGACCATGCTGTTATGAGTAAATGAATTCACTTGAAAGACAGCTGACATCTTTCTAAATTTTGACTTTATTTTTGAAAATAAATTCTTCTGCTGGTAATAAATATTAACTTCATGGGAAATCAAGATTGCTTCCCTGATCCTGTACCTGGGGTGGGGATGGGAGACTGATAGTCTGGAATGTTACCACACCATCTGAGGGTGGAGGGAAAGTCCCCCAACCCCGTAACTTCCCTTTTCACCAGTCACAGCTCAGGAAATGGCCCTCAGCACCTCCTTCCCTCCCCTATGAGAACATGACTGCCTTTCCGCACCACAGAACGATGCTTTCTGGCATTCTTACAGAAACTCATTCTTCTCCTCTCCTGAACTTCATCCCACAGCTGCCCATGATCCTTGGCCTTCCCTGCTGGGCTCATGGTATTGCCAACCTGCCTAGGCTACGAGGTATCAAATCAAACTTTTTCTGTGTGCACTCCAGACAGTTTCCGATGAGATTGAAATCTGAGTGGGTGAGTAAGCAAGCTGCTTTCTCAGGGTAGAAGGCCCACTCAAAGCAATCAGGCTGACCTTTCCAGAGGTGAAGGGATCTCCTTTAGCCTGGCCTAGTTGAGCTGGGATGCTGGTCTTTTCCTGACTACAGTCACCATCTGAAATACTCATTTCTTCCCGAGTCTTGATCCTATGACAGTGGTTCTCAACTTTCCCAATGCTACGACCCTAGGATACAATCCCAGGTACTTGCATGTGGGCATATCTTCATGTGGGTGGACCTGCTTGGAGGCCATAGAGGAGCCGTGTCTTAGTTCCTAAGACCATCGGAAATATGTGTTTTCCAATGGTTTTAGGTGACCCCTGTGAAAGTGTTGTTTGATGCCCAAGGGGTGGAAATCCACAGGTTGAGAACCACTGGCCTCTGGCCTCCAGACAGGAGCTCTCAACCTTCCACTCAGCTGCTTCTCAGGCCTTTGGACTTGCACTGGAAGCATGCTGCCAGCTCTTTGGGTCTGACTGCAGATCTTGTGTTGTCGTGTCTGCCAATTCCTCGTAATAAGTCTCTCTGTTTAGCCCTCCACCCATCTATTTGTCTATAATCTATTTGTGTGCCACCTCTATAACATGTAAATTGTTAAATATAGATTGTGTGTGTGCATGTATGTTCACGAACGCACAGGCATGCACACTCTGCGGCTTGTGTGTGCAGGTCAGAGGACGAGTCTTAGAAAATAGTACTATCTATCCTGCTGCTGTGTGGGATCTGGGGATTGATACAGCTTAAGCTGTCATGGTTGTGCACAAGCACACCTCTACTTGACAAGTCATGGCCTATAAATCTACAATTTCTATATATCACATAGGCATAATATGTCACCTATTGGTTCTTTTTCTCTGTAAAATCCTGCCTAAAGCAGGCTGTAAATTCAGCAGCAGCAGGGATCTCCCTGTCCAGCTTCTTGCTCCTCGGAGCCTCAGAAAGGCTGGCCAATCTTTCAGCGTGCTGAAACCAGATGCCTGGGTTAGGTGGTGTCCCTGTGTCAAGATGGCAACCCTGAGCCCTCAGCTCATTTAAAGTCCTTTACTAACGAAGCATTCAGAGGATCTGTGAAGTCAGTGACTGTCTCAGGAGGACTTTTGCCTCTCACTATCCTCTAGTCTTTGGTTGGGATAAACCTCACACCCTAGTTTTCATTGATGTGGAGTGATGGGACTGTCCTGTAGTGCAATGGTTCTCAAACTGTGGGTCGTGACCCCTTCGGGGGTCATCTAAGACCGTCGGAAAACCCAAATATTAATATTACAATTCGTAATAGTAACAAAAGTACAGTTATGAAGTAGCAATGAAAATGATTATATTGTTGGGGTCCACCACAGCATGAGGAACTGTATTAAAGGACCGCAGCAGCAGCATTTGGAAGGTTGAAGACCACTGCCATAGTGGATACAGAGCTAATGGTATAAGCACAGCCTTTTCCTTGGTGCTTGACACTGGGTAGGAACTCAATCAATACTATTTGCTATTTTGTGTTATTATGTCAGATTATTTGTGTGGCATAGAAAACCCCAAGGGGAAATGCTGCCCTCTTTGTATACAAATGGTGTGAGAACCAAGAGGGCACACAGCTCGTGTATGGCAGGGCTGGAATTCAAACGGTCTTCTGTGGGACTCTAAGCCTCATGTGTCCTGAAAGGCCCTCATAGTTGATGGGATTGTTGTGCCCAGGTCTTTGCTTTTTTTTTTTTAAATAGAAATGTACATCTTTATGCTTCATGGATAGTGACACTTACCTTTCCCTTGACTTTGGGCAAGACCAGGTGGCTTGTTTTGGCCAAGGGAATATTAATGGATATGATGTGTGTAGAGGAAGATTTCCATGCACAACTAAGATCTGAATGGGCTCCTTGTCCCTCTGATCTATCATTAGAATACCTAGTCCATGGACTGAACTTGATCCAAATCAAACCCTGAAGCCAATCCAGACTGACCTGCACTCAGAACATAGCCAAGACAGTCTCAGGGTATGGGGGCAACATGTGCTTTGTTAGGCAGCATTAGTGTTACAGTGACAGATGAATACATTTCTCTAAATGGATAGTTTTAAAATGTCCTAAGTGGAGGAACATGAAATGAGACAATGTTGGGGTCACTGCAATAGACATTACTGGTGCCCAGGTCCCCTCTTTCTTTTGATATATGAGAAAATTTCCTGCCTTCTTATGTTAGTCAGGGACAGGTAACCATTTCTGCTAGAGGCCCCTCTCAGATGGTAGCAATAATATTCAGGGCACTTCCAGCTGTCTCTCTTCCCATGCCACAGAAGTCACCAAGCGACTCATGCTGAGATAGGAACCGCAGGAAGAGAGCTAGCTGCGGGTATTAGATAGTCACTTCACTGGGGCCACCGTGGATACCCATGAACAAGAAATCAGGTTTTTGAGTGACATAAAGAACTAGAGATTGTTTGCTCCTGGCCAAAACACAGGGTGAATGAAGGACATGGGGGAGGAACTGCTGAGCCACAGCTTCAGAGTGTACAGGGAGGAAAGTTCTTCCCCAAACTTCCCTAAGACTCAAGGACTTCTGTCACCCTCTTTCTCAGCAGCCTCCATGGTCACTTGGGCATCCACAGAGCTTTTGAGCAAGCATGGATGCATTCCGTGGGGTCACAGACTGCTACAGGAGTAGCAGGCAAAGGGCTCTGGGCTGGGGGAGGAGGTTGAACTTGCTGGTTTTCACAAGGCCTTCGGATGCAGGATCTGGGGGTCTGGGGTCTTCTTTCAAAGCTTGACAAACCTGTAAATACATGTTGTCTAGTGTGTCTGCCATCTGCATGGCCAAGTCACAACTGGAGAACAGAGCAGATCAGGACAGAGGGAAGCACTGCCATCTTTGAGACAATCATCTCTGTGTTGCTGACAGTCAGTGTTGAGACGGGAGACAGAGGAAGAGTGAGCAAACAGGAGAATGACAGCACACAATACAGAGGTTGGGCTTGAGTGCTTTGGATACCCAGGGAGAACATGGATGCTTAGAAGATTCAAATGTAAAAAATATTAACCAATGTGAAATAATATAATATGACCTTCACTGTGTAAGATCTTCCTAAATACATGTGAGAAGGAAAACCATGAAAGAGAAAAAGATTGCTATATTGGATGGAACAAAATTTTTAAAATCTTACAAGAAAAAATAAACAAATTAGAAATCTAATAATACAGTGGCCAAAATAGTTTTAATATACATGGAAAAGAGCAAAGAGAACCCATTAGTTAATAAGGGCAAGGAGGAACATGTAAAGGCAGGAAAAAAAATAGTCCAAATATGTAGTCACTAAGTACATAAGATATTAAGCAATACATTCATTTGGAAGTAACTGTTTCTCTCAGGAGTTGCCCACGGATGAAAACATATAGATCATCATAGGTTAGGATGCTGTAGTAATTTCCAAGTGCTTGTTAATATAAAGATTTTTAGTGATAGACTCGTAATGATAAAACTCCCTAATGTATCCATCATAAAATTAATGGTATAATTAAAAGATTGTTTTTTTCTAAAAGATATCCCTTGTCTTTTAAAATATATTTATTAGCTTATATAGATGTGCCAATCATATTAAAGAAAAAGAGAGAGAGGGCATGAATTGGAGGGGGAGAGGGAGAAACACATGAGAGGCTGGAGGTAGGAAAGGGAGGAGGAAAATGATATAAATATATTTTAATTAAATAAAAAGCTACATGGTATGGATTTTCAGGATGCAGACGTAATCATATTCACAGAGAAGGTCACAACTTTAGACAGTGTTATTTATCACTGAAAAGAGAAAGGCAGGCAACTTTATAAAGCATAGAAAAGGAACAAATGTGACCCAAAAGGAAAGGGGAAGAATGCTATTATAATATAGATTAAAGCTGAAGTGAACATGTTAGAGACTACCACCACAGCAAAAACAAACTAGCAAACACATCCCAAATAGAGCTAGCAAATAAGGCCAAGGTCCTGCTTTTCAAAGGGACTAGTAAAAATATACCAACTTCTGGTAAATTCTGCTCAAGGAAAAAGAACACAGAATCAAAACGAGGAAGAGGGGTCCCAGCAACATGTGAGGTTTGGCTAGTGAAGGATCCATTCAGTGTATAGAAACATCTGAATTAAAATGGTCAATTTAAGCTGGGCGGTGATGGCGCACACCTTTAGTTCCAATCGGGAGGCAGAGGCAGGTGAGTTTCTGCAAGTTCGAGACCGGCCTGGTCTATGTGCTAGTTCCAGGACAACCTCCAATGCCACAGAGAAACCCTGTCTCAAAAAACAAAAAGAAAAAGGTTAATTTATCAAAATCTCTAATTATCATGGGTTCCCCAAATGTACTCCTTGTTCATGTGACAAAAATCTTCCCCCATGACAACTTCAACTCCCTCTTGTCATTGTGTTCTCTCCTGGTGAAATACAATGGGTTAAATAACAGTGGCAACTTCTGCCAGGAGTTCCATCAGGGATCAAATTGGCTTCAAGCTCTTACTAAGATATGACAGGGCTGTTAGATGAAATGATACCATTTGGTAGAGGATGTTGTCTTGGCCATCACTGACCTCCTAGGTCACAGGCCATCACTGACCTCCCAGGTCTCTTTTGCTATGTGCTGGAAACGATGAATTTGTGCCTTGAGTGTTGTTTCCAGTGGAGATGTCAAAACAGAAGGCTGAGGGCATTCCTTGAACATTCTCTGCTTGGGGTCCTCTTTAAATACAAATAGATGTTCCCAATGGTAACTGTGGCTTGAGTTTCCAAGTATGTCTTTTTCTACATTTGCATTAGGAAACCATTGTAGACACCCAAATGCAGTGTTCAGATGTTAGCTGAATTTGTGAGTACTGCCTACCACCCCACACTTGTCAGGAGAGAAGTAATAATTTGTCATATACCAAATAGTTTTATTTCATAATAATTCACTTCAAAACATAGTACCATGAAGGAAACCAAAGAGGTAAATGAGTTGGGGGCTCAAGTCTTACATCTTACCCTAAAGCTTGTCTAAGTGCAGGCCATCTGAGTTAAGGATCTTGGATCTTTTTCTGGCCCCACATTTCGGCATAGTTAGGGGTATGGCACCTGAAAGAGGAGACTGTGAAGGTGGAATCTGTGGGTGTACACCTCTGTCACACAGATGAGATGATAGAATCCCCTCAACCCTTCAAGCCACTCTCTCGGGAGGTCTTCTTATGGATTTTTTCAGGTCTTGATTTGACATATTCATCCAGGTTCTGGTGCTATAACAAAATATCAAAGGCTGGGTACTTTATAAAAAACAGTTTTAATTTGCAGGATGAAGTTCCAAGATCTGGTAGCCTCATCTGTTCTGTTGTTTGGTGAGGTCCTACAGTGACAGCAGTAGTGGGTGAAGATGAGATCATGCAATGATATGAAGCAGGATAAACTGAGAAGCCAGGCTCTTCCTATAATGCAGATTCTTTTGGGAACTGTGTTTGTTACTTGTTGTGGGAATTCATTCCACCAATAGTTTTTGGGGTACCAGTCTTTGGGCGCAGCTTCTGTGTGTGGAGATGATTTCTCTCTCTTTTGGGAGGTTGGAGTAGAAGCAAGCTTTATGGTTGTTCACATCTCCCTTGGGCAGAACTGTGGGACATGGCAGCTGGACCCATGGTGGCTTCCACTTTGTCCTGTATTTGTGAGTCTGTATTTCCTGCTGAATCCCCATAATACTTTTGTAAAATCCTGTTATACCTGGCACCCAACCTTGTACAATGTTGAGTCTCTTGACTATAATAATGAGGCTTAGGTAGGAGATTTCCAAAGGTATTAGGAAACATCAAAATATCAAATGTTTCAATTGTGGTAGGCCATCTGAGAAGAAATTGTAGACAGGGCATTCCTAGAAATAATGTTTATTATGGGAATGACCCAAATAGAAGGCCCAACCTTCTGGATCTTGAAGAAGGCTGACATTGGATCAATGAATGTAGATCAACAAGAGACAAACAAGGCAACCATTTACCATCAGGAAACTCCTTAGGGGGACTCTTGCAGGACCCCATGTCGAATGTGGTCCAGTTATTCCCAGTTAGTGTGGAGTATACTCCTCCCCAGGATAATTAGCAAATCCAGTACCTATTGTAAAAAAATATACTGCTTGGATGATAGAATAGCTTTGGAAGAAGAATAAAAAATTCCAGGAGTAAACAGAAAACATACATTTTGACAGACTTCTTTTTTTTTTTTTTTGATGCAAACTGCATGAGGCTTTATTATAGTTTAACGAGTAACCCCATGTTAGCTCGGGTCTTTCATTGACCCGCCATGGAGGATGGCTAGAAAAGACCGCTTGAAGCGTCTGCCTAGAGATCTTATAGGGCAGCATAAGGGGAGTGTCTTGGGGTACACACAGGCTCAGGATTGGTGTGCCTCCAGCTTAGAGGGCTTGCCCTGTGTTGATTGGTCAACTGGTTGTTATGGCCCATAGGCCCTCCCAGGGTGGTTGCTATGCTCTGTGCGTCATTGCTGTGCACTTATCTGTAAAGCACACCCAGAGCTGTAAAGCATAGCACCACAAGCTAACTTCTGATCGGTTCCTTGCCACAAGGCAGGCATCTGACCTCTTAGTGACTAAGACAAGGTC
This sequence comes from Cricetulus griseus, assembly GCF_003668045.3. NCBI lineage: Eukaryota > Metazoa > Chordata > Mammalia > Rodentia > Cricetidae > Cricetulus > Cricetulus griseus. The sequence continues at coordinate 83,079,738 of NC_048595.1, read as the reverse complement.
AGACAAGCATGTGTTGGGTTGTTATGGCTGCCGAAATGGGAGCTGGTCCCTTCATTTCCCCATTTTTTTTTTTGAAATTCCAATCATGGAATTGCTGTCTCTCTCGTGTCCCCATCAGGGAGTGAGAGATATTGGCATCCCCATGCAAGGGAGTTCCTTCTGACTTAGCATTTCAACCAGGGAAAATGGGAAAATGCTACTTCCTGCTGACTTTGGGACAAAGTTAGGGACCCAAGAAGGTTGAAATGCTAGTCAAAAGCAAAAATGGGAATTTAGGCAATGGAGAATCCATCAGGAGCTGTTGGAAGACTCTGTTGCAGAGACGGGGGTGTCCATATCGGCTAGACTGGTTCACATCCACAACAAGTCCAGGGTTTGCAATCTACTTAGGAACAGCCTGTAGTCAGCAACTGATATACTCAGATGTGTCTGCCAGAACCAGAAACCTGTTTAAGACATGTTTAAACTAGGAACAGAAGTTAAAACTTATTTACTGAAGTCCACAGTGCAGAAAAATCAGATATCTGGATATCTGTTTAAACAGCAAGAACATATTTATAATTTTGGGTCCTAGCAATAACTACAGATTTGGGCTATAAGCATGTACATTTTAATTCTGTCCAGAGAGCCAGGTATGGATTGGATAGAGGTGCCTTTGGCCTGATGAAAAGCCCTTTAAGTTTATACTTAGATGACAACCAAAATAAACCTAAAAACCTTGAACTTGTGACTGAACAGTAGGTAGTCATTATTTTATCAGTTAACATGCTGACTATAGCCTTGTGGATCTGACTGTCTGATGCAGTCAAGCTGACAACCATTAATATTTCAGAGATCTGAGAAGGGTTTATTTTATCCAAATCTACTAAAAAGTGACAGAAGCCAGTTAGAAGCCAGTCCATATACAGTTAGCCACACCCAAGTTTCTCCATTACCGCTGGAGGCAGATGTCTCAAAGAACAGCAATCTTCGCCAGGCCTATAAGGTGAGAGGTTTTTTTCTCTCTGTGGAAGAGGGACATGGAAAAGACTGACCTTGTTTTGTCTAGGCAAAGGGGGTGCAATCAATTTTCCAGTGTCCAGCAGCTTTGTCCACAGTCTTGGCCAGGTCCTGGCAGGCAGCAGGTATCACATCTGAGCATCTCGCTCACTGGTCCAGGTGCAGGAACTGGGGTGCCTCATAATCTTCTTTGGAGACTTTGGGCCACTGTCAGGATCTGGCAGTCTGCCTGATATTATAAACTTTAAAAATAACATTTTAAATGCCATATTCTGCAGGTCTCTGAAGCATTAGATGTCTGTTTAGTTACTTGCCTTAAGCCACATAGGTGGCTAGGTAAGGTCTTATTTCTGTAATTAATTTTCAGTCTGACTGTAACTGGTTTTAACTTAGTAAAATATTTGAAACTTAGCACAGCTGAATTTAAAACTGCATAGAGTTACCTTATATTCCTTAAACAGTAGCTACATGTATACATTTTAGCTGCTTGCTTAAACTTAACTTCTTTCTGAGACAGGGTATTTCTGTGACTTTGGAGTCTGTCCTGGAATTTGCTCTCCCGACCAGGCTGGCCTTGAACACACAAAGATCTACCCACCTCTGCCTCCCAAGTGCTGGGATTAAAAGCGTGTGCCACCAACGCCCTAAACTTAACTTCTGAAAACATAAACAGTAACATTTTATAATAGATTAGCAGCTTTTATAAAACAAGAACTTTACATTGTCAGGCTTTGCTTAAAAATGATTCTAAAGTGAAGTTCTTTAAGTACAAATATTAATAAAAAAGACATTTTAAAAATATAAACATTTAAAAAACTGGTTTTAAAAAGAAATTTAAATTCCCTTAATGTCTTTCTGTAATATATAGAAACATTAACATTTTAAATCTTAATTGAAAAACTTCTAAGATGGTATCTCTAATTTCCATGTGGTCATCTTTAGTCAAGATGGTGGTTTAAGTATCCTTTTTTTAACTTCAGCAAAATGGCGACCAGTCATTTTGTGCCATGTGGCTGGCTACAAAATGGAGGTGACCTGCACCATTTGTTTTAGCTGTATGCTTGTAACAGAACTTAGGTTATACCAGGAAACAGATAGAACATTTTAAAACAAGTATACATAATTTACTTCAGAAATAAACAGAACTTTTAAATCAGAATTAACCTAATGTGGTCAAAATTTTAATTTATATTACCAATTTTTAAAATTTACTATTTGTAGACATGAGAAACCATAGCAAACAGTTCACATTTTTCTCTGACTTTTAACAACCTTTTCTCTGACCTTTGACAACTTTCCTCTGACCTTCTACGACTTGCTTTAACCCTCTATAACTTCCTCTGATTTCCTTAGACATTCTTAGACAAATTTCTCTTTCCCTTTTCCTCTTTATTATTTTAGTATCTTATATTTTTTTTCTCATTTCTCAGTCAACATAAAAACTCTTTTCAAAGTCCCTTCTTATAGTTTTTAATAACTTTAAGGCTGTTTCTTTAGAATGTCCGGATCAGGCCAGATAGTTCATCCGCCCTAGCTCCATGTGCTCAGGGCAGAGACCTGGGGCGGGGGGTGGGTGTTGGGGGTGTGCTGGTAATCCCAGACCCTCTGCCAATGCAGGGGTGGGAAAAAGACCCCCTCAGTTTCCTTGCATACAATGTGTGTAAAGCACAGAGAAGGCCGGGCAGCCAGGCAGATGGTGGCCTTGCAGTCATGTGCTCACGGCAGGGAAGACGGGCAGCAGAACCAGGCGGCTACAATCACCGCTAACTGAGGAGGGTCCAAGTGTCCTTGGCCCCTGTCTGTACCTCCTGGGTGTCCTCAGGGCAGCAGTCTGTGATCCTCCAGGCACATCTGCCGATCACAGTTGAGGTGGAATCAGGGATGGGGATGGTTAGTATGGAGACAGACACAAACAGCAAAACCAGAAGGACAGACACAACAGACAGGACAAACCGTGCTGCAAAGGAATGGTGTCCCAAACCAAAATTACAAACAACCCTTGGACTTTCATCCAGGGCAGGACCAAGGGGTCTCAGGACACGTCTGCCTCTGAGGTATGTCTGCTTTCCCTATGGTTCAAATCAAACGACCCTTGGACTTTGGTCCAGGGCAGGACTCAGAGTCTCAGGACTCTTCTGTCTCCCCCTGAGGTCCAAATTACCAAATACAAGTCCTGCACAGGCACAGATCAAATTCAAGTTTGATTTGGCACCAAACCAACAAAACAGCAAGAGACATAACAAGCAAACATGGACATAACATTGAACATATAAGTTGAGAGCTCGATTGATCTTACCTCAAAGATCAAATCCACTCAGGTGAGGGGTGGTGGCAAATCCAGGACGAGCCCCCAAATGTAAGACCCCCAGAAGCTCAGGCCTCCAGGATCTCAGCCCAGGACCACGGTCACCCCAATCACCAGGCGGATTCGAAAGCTTGATGCAAACTGCATGAGGCTTTATTATAGTTTAACGAGCTAATCCCATGTTTGCTCAAGTCTTTCATCCACCTGCCATGGCGGATGGCTAGAAAAGAGACAGACTTCTATAAATGGCCAAAGCTAAGAGTACAAATAAATAATGTTATAATTGAGAGATTATTGGACACAGGTGTGGACGTGACTATTCTTATTCCAGAATCTTGGCATCTGAATTGGTCTCTTCAGGAGGCAGATGTTCATTTCCTAGGGATTGGAACCCTCTCGCAGGTAAAATGAAGCACAAGATGGGTTTAATGCATAGAACAGAGAGCAAGACTGAGGCCATATGTGGCTAATACAGCAGTGAATCTATAGGGTCAAGTCTCAGAAATGGACGATAAAGCAACTCATGTTTATGGGAAGAATATTATAAGGCACTACAAAAAACAGTCACCAACCATTAAAGTTGTACAGAAATAGGGAACAGAGCTGTCGAACTCTCAGAGGTACCAATGACCCTACCCTTAAAATGGTTAACTAACAAACCTGTCTGGGTTAGGCAATGGCCTATGACATCAGAGAAGCTACAGGCTTTAGAAGAGCTGGTTCAGAAGCAGCTAAATATTTGGCATATTGAAGGATCTACCAGAACTTTGGAATAACAAATTTTAATTTTTTATTAAAAAGAAATCTGTAAAACGGAGGATGCTGACAGACCTGAGAGCCTTAAATAAAGTAATTCAGCCAATAAGCTCTCTACATCCTGGAATGTCTTTGCCTTCTCTGTTACCTGAAGAATGGTCTATTTCAGTTATTGACTTAAAAGATTGTTTTTTCATTATAACTTTGTAAGAAATATATAGGGAAAATTTGCTTTCACAGTGCCTAGTTATAATAATTCTCAGCTGGTCAAGAGATGTCAATGGAAGGTCCTCCCACAGGGAATGTTAAATAGCCCCACCCATGCCAATATTTTGTGGGAAGAAACATTGGAAATGACTTATGCACATTTCCACAATCTGTAATTTACCATCATATGGATGATATTTTATTGGCTTATTCAAAGGTAGATACCTTAGAGACAAATGTTCAAAGAAGTAAAGAAAGTTTTGCCTTGCTGGAGGTTATAAATTGCTACTGAAAAAATACAGAGATGAGTTTCTATTAATGACTTAGAATGTAAAAATAGTCTACATAAAATTAGACCACAGAAGGTACAGACCAGGAGAGATTTATTGTGGTTTCTTAATAATTTTCAAAGATGGCTAGGAGAGATTTCCTATCTAAAGACCACTGTTGGATTAGAAAGACATGAACTGAATAATTTGGCCAAGACCCTAGAAGAGGATAAGGACTTAAATAGTTCAAGAGAATCATCAGCTGAAGCTGAAAAAGAATTAGCTTTGGTGGTAAAGAAAATATGAGAGGCACATGTGGATCTTGTGGATCCAAAGCTTGAACTGCATTCTGGTTATATTATCCGCTAGGGATCCCCTTCAGATATTTTGATGCAGAGGGAAGACACTATATTGGAATGGATATTCCTATGACATAAACAGAATAAGAAATGAAAGACTTATGTGGAAAAGATTTCGATTTGATTTTAGAAGGAAAATTAAGACTTCATCAACTGACAGGAATGGACCCAGCAGAAAAAAATAGTGCCTTTAACTAATAAGGAAATTTCCTCTTTATGGAAAGATAATAAATATTGACAAAGAACTTGCAGTAATTTTGGGGAAAGATTAGCAACAATTATCCCCAAAATGAGAGAAGTAAATTCATAAAAAGAATTATTTGTATCCTTCCATGCTTTGTAAGGAAAATGCCAGTCTCTGGAGTCCCTACATTCTATATTGATGTAAATAAATCAGGAAAGGCAGGATATAAATCAGGAAATATAAGTAAAGTAGTTCAAAACCCTTATAACTCTATGCAAAAGTCAGAATTGTATGCCATTCTCAGGGTACTAATAACTTTACAGAACCTCTCAATATAGTTATGGATTCTCAAAATACAGAAAGAATTGTTTTACACATTGAAACAGCTGGATTTATTCCTGATGAAACAAAATTAATGACATTATTTATACAATTACAGGAAATAGTCAGGAATATGAATCATTACACACACACACACACACACACACACACACACACACACACACACATATATATATATGATCCCATATATACCTATCAGATCCCATATGAGTCTGCCAGGCCCTCCAGCTCAAGGTAACGAGGAAATTGATCAGTTATTAATAGGAAGTATGCTATAGGTCTCAAATATTCATAAAAAATCAAAGGTTTAAAAAAGAGTTTTTCTATTACTTGGCAACAAGCCAAGGAAATCGTAGAAAAATGTCCTACTTTTTCCCTTCTATAACTAAACTCCTTTACCTGCAAAAAGTAACTCTAAAGATATACAAAGAAATGAAATTTGGCAAATGTATGTGTTTCATTTTGCAAAATTTGGAAAATTAAAATATGTACACCATCCAATAGATATGTTTTCAGGATTTCAATGAGCAACTGCTTTGAGTTCTAAAAAGGCTGATTCTGTAATTACACACCTACTAGAAGTTATGACCATCATGGGTATACCTGCACAAATTAAAATTGACAGTGCTCCAGCATATGTCTCTAATAAAATGAAACAGTTTCTTAAATATTATAAAATAAAGCATATTACAGGAATACCACACAATCCTACAGGACAAGCAGTTGTTGAGAGATCTAATCACACTTTAAAAATGCTTAATAAAAAGGTAGGGGGAACCAAGACCTTCCCCAGACAGGTTGCATAGTGCCCTGTTAACCTTCAATTTTCTTAATTCTAATGAGAAAGGAACAACAGCTACAAAGAAACATTGGACAATAGGAAAAACTTCTGAGGTAAATCAGCCTGTGTATTTCAAGGATATCTTGAACTCAGAATGAAAACCAGGATATATGCTACTTTGGGGAAAGGGCCCTTTTGTTTCCACAGGAGAAGAAAAGCTATGAATACCATCAAAATTAACTAAGATTCGATTCAAACTGGAAGAAACCTCTTGATAAGGAGGCATAGCTCATCCACTGGTGTGACAATCCTACATGTTGAAAGGAAAACTCATTTTGGTCAGGACTATTGTCTTTACAGGAAAATAGAATTAGCCATCTCCAAGAAATCAAAAGACCTTGGACATCTAGACAGCTAAAAAAGAAAGGAAAACTATCCAGAAAAAATTACCAAGCAAAGAGATATCTGCCCTATGGTACCAATATTCTTTGCAGGGTAAAATCTCACTACCTAAACATCTATATCTCCTTACTTCTCAGTATAGTGGTAGTCCTGACTCAATTAAAAATCAAAGCTGACTTTGGAGTTGGAGAATAGTTCTCTTCTTCTCTAAATCCAAGCATGTTGCTAAAAGAAAAAATCAGTTTCTGTTTCATATCAGAAAATTCACCTACTATGGGACAGAAGAAAACCAAAAATCTAGGGACTATTTTATCAAAACTCTGTTTCTCCCCCAAATTCTACTTCTCCCCATACTTAATTTCATCTCCACATTAACTTTTCTTGGATCCATATCTATAAAAATTTTAAATTCTCCATTTTGAAGTTAACAGTGTTTAAGTTAATTTAATTCCTAATGGCAATCTATAAAATCTCCAGAAAGAAGATGGTGCCCCACAACAATGATTCTATCTGGTTCATAATGATTCCATGGAGCTGATAAACACCACTCAAGATTTGGCTTTGGACAAAAACAAAAACAAAAATTAAAAAAACAAACAAACCTGCTCAAGACAATTCCACAATTCCAAATTGGCTAGCTGAGTTAGTCTACCTTCTTACAACTCTCTAGCCAGAACTTCTTATAAGAACTTCAGATAACCCTATCCACTACTCAAAGACTGTCTACAGTTGTTACAGACAGTACTTTTGAGACTTAATCGTAATTTTAGTTTTTTACAGTGTTCCATAGAGATATTGTTGCCCCCAAGATAGCTGGAAGTAATTCTAAAAAAAAAATGATGCCCCCTCTCCCAACAGTTGTGATGGATGATTTTTGGGTTTTTCTCAGGGTTGGTTTTAATTTATTATTAGGGTTGGGAGCATAATAATAATAGACTCAGGAATTTAGTTTGAAATAGAAAAAAGGGGATAGATAGACTAGGATAATAAGGTAGATTAATATATCTACTTGTAAACTATTTTAGCAATTATTAATTATTGACAATTTATGTTGTTATAGACGCTTGAATATTTTTACATTATGTAGAATTATTTTGTATTCCTTCTAAGATAGTTTGTATATTGATACAAACTCAGAATCATATTTGTCATATTGTATATGTTCCTGCTTCTGTTTACAATGTTTTTACACACAAATGTAAAATTATATTTGCTATACTGTATGTATGTGTGTTTCTATATATGCTTAAGATATTTTGTATATTGTTACAATTTAAAGTTTTTTTGTCATATTTCACTATACATTTCTACCTCTGATCAAGATATTTTTTAATGATATTCTGAGCATGTGGGTACATTGAAAACCTTTAGGTGCTTCCAATGGAGATATGAAGGGGTGCTGTTGCTTCAGAACACAGGCTAAGTTGCTAGAGGCTGAGTGGCAGTATGAAGGAGATGCCAATTATGCCACTCTAGGTCATGTAGCCCAGTCACTCTTCATGTAGCCCAGTCACACTTCAGCAAGCAGGAGAGCTGAGTTCAGACACAGAAATAAACTCACAGACACTGCTACAGGTGACTAGTACCCCATACCCTAACATAAGACATTCGAACAAATAAAAACACAATAATGCTTTAACCACTTAATTTCAGGTTTGTTGTTCCAAGGATGGCTAATTGATGCAACAATGCAAGCACGGCCAAGTTACATAAACATCCATATAGGGTAAAACCTTTAAATGAGCACTGTGTGGTACTCAGGTGATACATTTTTTTTTCTTATTAGTTCAAATTAGGAACAAGCTTGCTTCACATGTCAATCCCTTCTCCCTCTCCCTTCCCTCCCCCCAACCCTCCTCTCCAGCCCCCCAACCATCCCCCACCCCATCCACTCTCCTCTCCCCAGGCAGGGTAGGGCCCTCAACAGGAGCTCCCCAAAGTCCACCACATCATCCTGGGCCGGGCCTAGGCCCTCCCCCATGTGTCCAGGCCAAGAGTGCATCCCTTCACGTGGGATGCACTTTCACTCTCAAAGTCCCTTCTTACACCAGGGAAAAATACTAATCCACTACCAGAGGCTCCCTAGAGTGCAGAGGCCTCCTCATTGACATCCATGTTCAGGGGTCTGGATCAGTCCCATGCTGGCCTCCCAGACAGCAGTCTGGGGTCCATGTGCTCCCCCTTGTTCAGGGGCCAGCTGTTTCTGTGGGTTTCACCAGCTTGGTCCTGACCCCTTTGATCTTCATTCCTCCCTCTCTGCAACTAGGTTCCAGAGTTCAGTTCAGTGTCTGTCTGCCTCTGCTTCCATCAGCCACTAGATGAGGGCTCTAGGATGGCATAAAAAATAGTCATCAGTCTCATTATAGGGGAAGGGCATTTAGGTTATCCTCTCCACCATTTCCTAGATTGTCAGTTGGTGTCATCCATGTAGATCTCTGGAAATCTCCCTAGTGCCAGATCTCTCCTCGGACCTATAATGGCTCCCTCTGATATGGTATCTCTCTTCCTGCTCTCCTCTATTCTTCCCCCAACTCAACATTTCTGCTCCTCCATTTCCTCCTCTCCCCTCCTCTCCTCCTCCTCTCATTCTGGCAGCTCACTCTCCTCTACCCTCATGCTCCCAATTAGCTCAGGAGTTCCTGCTCCTTCCCATTCTGTGGGGTCCATGCACTTTTCCCTTAGAGTCCTTCTTGTTTCCAAATTTCTTTGGTGAAGAGGATTGTAGGCTGGTAATCCTTTGCTCTATGTCTAAAATTCACATATGAGTGAGTAAATACCATGTTTGTCTTTTTATGACTGGGTTACCTCACTCAGGATGGTTTCTTCTAATTCCATCCATTTGCCTGCGAATTTCAAGATTCCATTGCTTTTTTCTGCTGAGTAGTACTCCATTGTATAAATGTACCACATTTTCTCTATCCATTCTTCAGTTGAGGGGCATATAGGTTGCTTCCAGGTTCTGGCTATTACAAACAATGTTGCTATAAACATGGCTGAACATATGTCCTTGTTGTATGAACGTGCATTATTTGGGTTTATGCCCAAGAGCAGAATTGCTGAATCTTGAGATAGACTGATTCCCATTTTTCTGAGCAACCATCATACTGATTTCCAAAGTGGTCTTACAAGTTTGCACTCCTACTGGCAATGGAGGAGTGTTCCTTTTAATCCATATCCTCTCCAGCATAGATCGTCATTGGTGTTTTTATTTTAGCCATTCTGGCTGGAGTTGCATTTCTCTGATGGCCAAGGATTTTGAACACTTTCTTAAGTGTCTTTCAGCCATTTCAGATTCCTCTGTTGAGAATTCTCTATTTAGTTCTGCACCCCACCTTTTAATTTCATTGTTTGGTGTTTTGGTGGCTAGCTTCTTGAGTTCACTGTATATTTTGGAAATCAGCCTTCTGTCAGATGTGGGGTTGGTGAAGATCTTTTCCCATTCTGTGGGCTGTCATTTTGTCTTGTTGACTGTGTCCTTTGCCTTACAGAAGCTTCTCAGTTTAATGAGGTCCCATTTATTTATTTATTTATTTATTTATTTATTTATTATGTATACAACATTCTGCTTCCATGTATATCTGCACACCAGAAGAGGGCACCAGATCTCATAACGGATGGTTGTGAGCCACCATGTGGTTGCTGGGAATTGAACTCAGGACCTCTGGAATAACAGTCAGTTCTCTTAACCTCTGAGCCATCTTTCCAGCCCGGAGGTCCCATTTTTTTAATTGCAGACCTCAGTCTTTGTGCTACTGGTGTAATGTTCAGGAAGTTGTCTCCTGTGCTAATTCATTAGAGGGTATCTCCCACTCTCTCCTCTAGAAGATTCAGTGTGGCTGGATTTATGTTGAGATCTTTGATCCATTTGCACTTAAGTTTTGTGCATGGTGACAGATATGGATCTATCTGCAATTTTCTGCATGTCCTAATCTAGTTGTGCTAGCACCATTTGTTGAAGATGCTATCTGTTTTCCATTGTATAGATTTAGCATCTCTGTCAAAAATAAGGTGTTCATAGGTGTGTGGATTAATATCTGGCTTTTCAATTCAATTTCATTGGTCTATCTGTCTATTTTTGTGTCAATACCACACTGTTTTCAGAACTATGGTTCTATAATATATAATATATGGTTCTTGAAGTCAGGGATGGTGATGCCTCCAGAAGATCCTTTATTGTACAGAGTTTTTTTTTTTTTTGCTACCCTGGGTTTTTTGTTTTTCCATTTAAAGTTGAGTATTGTTCTTTCAAGGTCTGTGAAGAACTGTGTTGCGATTTTGTGGGGGGAATGCATTGAATCTGTAGATTACTTTTGGCAAGATTGCCATTTTTACCATGTTGATTCTACGTATCCAAGTGCATGGGAGATCTTTCCATTTTCTGGTGTCTTCTTTAATTTGTTTCTTCAAAGACCCAAAGTTCTTACTGTATAGGTCTTTCATTTTTTTGGTTAGTGTTACCCCAAGATATTTTATATTGCTTGTGGATATTGTGGAGGGTGATGTTTCTCTGATTTCTTTCTCATTGCATTATCATCTGTATATAGTAGGGCTACTAATTTTTTGAGTTAATTTTGTATCCTGCTATTTGCTGAAGGTGTTTATCAGCTTCCAGCAAACAGGAGTTCCCTGGTAGAGTTTTTTGGTTCACTTATGTAGACTATCATATCATCTGCAAATAGTGAAAGTTTGACTTCTTTCTTTCCAATTTGTATTCCTTTGATCTCCTTTTCTTGTCTTATTGCTCTAGCTAGAACTTCAAGTACAATATTGAAGAAATATGGAGAAAGTGGACAGCCTTGTCTTGTTTCTGGTTTTAGAGGAATCGCTTTGAGTTTCTCTCCACTTAATTTGATGTTGGCTTTTGGTATGGTGTATATTGCTTTTATCATGTTTAGATATGTTCCTGTTATTCCTGTTCTCTCCAAGATCTTTATCATGAAGGGATGTTGGATTTTGTCAAAGGCTTTTCAGCATCTAGTGAGATGATCCTGTGGTTTTTTCTTTTTCAGTTTGTTTATATGCTGGATTACATTGATGGATTTTCATATGTTAAACCATCCTTGTATCCCTGGGATGAAGCCTACTTGATCATGGTGGATGATTTTTCTGATGTGTTCTTGGATTCGATTCGCCAATATTTTGTTGTGTATTTTTGCATCGATGTTAAGGAGGGATATTGGTCTGTTGTTCTCTTTTTTAGTTGTATCTTTGTGTGGGTTGGCTCTCAAAGTGATTGTAGCCTCATGAAAAGAGATTGGCAATTTCCCTTCTGCTTCTATTGTGTGTAACAATTTGAGGAGTACTAGTATTAACTCTTGTTTGAATTTCTGGTAGAATTCTGCAGTGAAGCCATCTGGCCCTGGGCTTTTTTTTGGTTTGGAGGCTTTTGATGACTGCTTATATTTCATTAGGGGTTATAGGTCAATAAACTGCTTATCTGTTCTTGGTTGGTTTAATTTTGGTAAGTGATATCTATCCAGATAATTGTTCATTTCCTTTACATTTTCGAATTTTGGGGGGTACAGGTTTTCAAAGTATGACCTGATGATTCTCTGGATTTCCTCAGTGTCTGTTGCTGTATCCTCCTTTTCATTTCTGATTTTGTTAACTAGCATGCTCTCTCTCTGCCTTTTGGTTAGTTTGGATAAAGGTTTGTCTATCTTGTTGATCTTCTCAAAGAACCAACTCTTTGTTTCATTGATTCTTTGTAATGTTTTCCTAGTTTCTGCTTTATTAATTTCAGCCCTCAGTTTGATTATTTCCTGGTGTCTACTCCTCTGTGCTGAGTTTGCTTCTTTTTGCTCTAAAGCATTCAGTTGTTCTGTCAATTCTCTCGTGTGACTATTCTCCAGTTTCTTCATGTGGGCACTCAGGGCTATGAACTGTCCTCTTAGCACTGTTTTTAGAGTGTCCCATAAGTTTGGGTATGTTGTGTTTACATTCTTATTAAATTCGAGGAAGTCTTCAGTTTCACTTTTTATTTCTTTCTCAACCCAGGAATGGTGCAATTGGGTGTTATTCAATTTCCACCAGTTTGTAGGTTTTTTGCAATTTGTATTGATGTTGAATTCTAATCTTAAATAGCGGTGGTCTGATAAGATACAGGGGGTTATTTCAATTTTTTTTGTATCCGTGGAGGTTTGCTATGTTGCCAAGTATGTGGTCAATTTTACAGAAGGTTCCATGTGACGCTGAGTTTGCTTCTTTTTGCTCTAAAGCTTTCAGTTGTTTCTTCATGTGGGCGCTTTGTGCTATGAACTTTCCTCTTAGCACTGCTTTCAAAGTGTCCCATAAGTTTGGGTATGCTGTGCCTTCATTTTTGTTAAATTTTAGGAAGTCTTTAATTTTTTTTTCTTCCTTGACCCAGGAATGGTGCGATTCTGCATTATTCAATTTCCATGAGTTTGTAAGGTTTCTGCAATTATTAGTGTGGTTGTTAAATTCTAACTTCAAAGCATGGTGGTCTGATAAAATAAGGGGGTTATTCCAATATTTTTATATGTGTGCAGGTTTGCATTGTTGTAGAGCAGGTGGTCAATTTTAGAGAAGGTTCCTTGTGGTGTTGAGAAGAGGTATATTCTTTTGTGTTTGGATGGAATATTCTATAGATATCTGTTAAACCTAGTTGGGTCATAACTTCTGTCAGATCCTTTGTTTCTTTGTTAAGTTTCTGTCTGGTGGTCCTGTCTAGTGGTGAAAGGGGGCTGTTGAAGTCTCCTACTATGTTGATCCGACCTATCCAAGAGCATTGGAGATCTTTCCATTTTCTGTTATATTCTTTAATTTCTTTCTTTAGAGACCCAAAATTCCTAGAGTACAGGTCTTTCACTTTTTTTGTTAGTGTTACCCCAAGGTATTTTATGTTGTTTGTAGCAATTTTTAAGGGTGATGTTTCTCTGATTTCTTTCACCACCAATGTGTCATCAGTATATATTAGGGCTACAGATTTTTTTGATTTAATCTTGTATCCTGTCACTTTGCTGAAAGCGTTTATCAGCTGTAGGTGCTCCCTGGTAGAGTTTTTTGGGTCACTTATATAGACTATCCTATCATCTGCAAATAGTGAGAGTTTGACTTCTTCCTTTCAGATTTGTATTCCCTTGATCTCCATTTGTTGTCTTATTGCTCTAGCTAGAACTTCCAGTACAATATTGAAGAGGTATGGAGAGAGTGGACAGCCTCTCTTGTCCCCGATTTTAGAGGAATTGCAATGAGTTTCTCTCCATTTAATTTGATGTTGACTGTTGGCTTGCTGTATATTGCTCTTCTTATGTTGAGGTATGTTCCTGTTATCCCTGATTTCTCCAAGACCTTTATCATGAAGGGGTGTTGGATTTCGTCAAAGGCTTTTTCGGCATCTAGTGAGATGATCATTTTTTTCCTCAGTTTGTTTATATGGTGGATTACATGGATGGATTTTCGTATGTTGAATCATCCTTGCATCCCTGGGATGAAGCCTACTTGATCATGGTGTATGATTTCTCTGATATGTTCTTGGATTCGATTTGCCAGTGTTTTATTGAGAATTTTTGCATCAATGTTCACGAGGGATATTGGTCTGTAGTTCTCTTTCTTTGTTGTGTCTTTGTGTGGCTTTGGTATCAAGGTTATTGAAGCCTCATAAAATAGAGTTCCGCATGACCCTTCTGTTTCTATTGTGTGGAATACTTTGAGGAGAAATTCAAGCTGTTCCTTGAATTTCTGGTAGAATTCTACAGTGAAGCCACCTGGCCCTGGGCTTTATTTGCTTTTGCTTTTTTTTTTTTTTTTTTTTTTTTTTTTTTTTTTTTTTTTTGAGACAGGGTTTCTCTGTGTAGCTTTTGGAGCCTATTCTGGCATTCTCTCTGGAGACCAGGTTGGCCTCGAACTCACAGAGATCTGCCTGCCTCTGCCTCCCGAGTGCTGGGATTAAAGGCGTGCGCCACCAACGCCCAGCTCTGGGCTTTTTTTGGTTGGAGATTTCTGATGACTGATTCTATTTCATTAGGGGTTATAGGTCTATTTAAGTTGCTTATCTTTTCTTGGATGGATTTTGTCTTCATATCCATTCTGATAATCTGTGTCTTTTTATAGGCGATTTTTCTTTATCTATATTGATTGAAAGCTTTGCTGGGTATAGTAGTCTGTGATGGCATTCGTGGTCTCTTAGTGTAGGTAGAATATCTATCCAGAACCTTCTGGCTTTCAGAGTTTCCATTAAAAATCAGGTGTAATTCTGATAGGTTTGCCTTTGTATGTTACTTGATCTTTTTCCTTTGCTGCTCTTAATATTTTCTCTTTATTCTCTATGTTTGGTGTTTTGATTATTATGTGGCAAGGAGACTTTTTTTGGTTCAGTCTATTTGGTGTTCTGTAGGCTTCTTGTATTTTCATTGGCATGTCTTTCTTTAGGTTGGAAAAGTTTTCTTCTATGATTTTGTTGAATATGCTTTCTGCAATTTAAGTTGGATTTCTTCAACTTCTTCTATACCTATTATTCTCAGGTTTGGTCTTTTCACGGTATCCCATATTTCCTGGATATTTTGTGTTAGGGATTTTCTGGACTTAATATTTTCTTTGGTTGATGAGTCTGTCTCTCCTAGTGTGTCTTCAACTCCTGAGATTCTCTCTTCCAACTCTTGTATTCTGTTGGTTATGCTTAGGTCTGTAGTTCCTAATCGTTTACCCAGCTTTTCCATTTCCAGCATTCCCTCAGATTGTGCTTTCTTTATTGTCTCTATTTTAGTTTTTAGGTCTTGAACTGCTTCCTTGAGAGATCTGTTTATATCTTGTATTTTTTGGTTTGTTTTTTTCTTCCATTTCTTTAAGGGATTTTTCTCATGTCCTCTTTGAGGTCCTCTATCATTTTCATGAAGATGTTTTTAAGGTCATTCTCTTCTGCTTCATCTGCAATGTGATGTTCAGGTCTTGCTGGTGTATGGTTCCTAGTCTCCGGAGGTGTCATATTGGGTGTTCTGTTGTTGAATGTGCTTTTACATTGTCCTCTTCTCATCCTTTTTTCTTGTGGGTGTAGCAGGAGTCTCTTCCTCTCCTGGTGGGTATGGGACCAAGGTTCCCTTCTGGTAGATGCAAACAGTTCCAGTACTCTGATTTCTGTCCTCTTGTCGTGGATGGAGGGGGCACTGTTACCTGGGCCTTGGCAATGTCTGGGTGTGTTGGATCTCGCCACTGAGTTCAGATCCGGTAAGCAGACCCCTGGCCACAGATATTTTTAGTGGGCCTGCAGAACCGGAACCTGAAATATCCCCTGGCCTACCAGGGCTGGTGGATGGAAGCAGGATTGGGATGGTGGATGGAGGCAGAACTGTTACTGGGGCCTCAGCAGTGGCTGGGTGTGTTGGATCCTGCTGCCGAGTTTGGATCCGGTAAGCAGACCCCTGTCGACAGATGTTTCTGAGCAGGACTGCAGAACCGGAACCAGAAACAGCCCCTGGCCTACCTGGTCTGGTGGAGCCGGAACTGTTCGATTCTTTGTAATGTTTTCATAGTTTCTACTTTATTGATTTCAGCCCTCAGTTTGATTATTTCCTGGCATCTACTCCTCTGTGGTGAGTTTGCTTCTTTTCGCTCTAAGGCTTTCAGTTGTTCTGTAAATTCTCTAGTGTGACTATTCTCCACTTTCTTCATGTGGGCAATTATTGCTATGAAATTTCCTCTTAGCATTGCTTTCAGAGTGTCCCATAAGTTTGGGTATGTTGTGTCTACATTCTCATTAAATTCTAGTAAGTCTTTAATTTCTTTTTTATTTCTTCCTGGACCCAGGAATTGTGCAATTGGGTGTTATTTAATTTCCATGAGTTTTCTGCAATTTGTATTGCTGTTGAATTCTAACTTTAAAGCATGGTAATCTGATAAGATACAGGGGGTTATTTCAATTGGTTTGTATCTGTGGAGGTTAGCTTCATTGCTAACTATGTGGTCAGTTTTAGAGAAGGTTCCATGTGGTGCTGAGAAGAAGGTATATTTGTGTTTGGATGGAATGTTCTATAGATATCTGTTAAACTCAGTTGAGTCATAACTTCTGTTTGATCTTTGTTTCTTTATTAAGTTTCTGTCTGGTGGTCCTGTCTGGTTGTGAAAGGGGGCTGTTGAAGTCTCCTACTATAAGTGTGGTTTGAGCTTTAGTAATGTTTCTTTTACAAATGTGGTTGCCTTCATATTTGGGGCATAGATGTTCAGGATTGAGACTTCATCTTAGTGGACTTTTCCTGTGATGAGTATGAAATGCCCTATCTTCATCTCTTTTGATTGATTTTAGTTTGAAGTCTTATTTGTTAGATATTAGGATTGCCACACCAGCCTGTTTCTTGGGTCCATTTGATTGGAAATTCTTTTCCCAACCCTTTACTCTGAGATAACATCTGTCTTTGAAGTTAGGTGTGTTTCTCATATACAGCAGAAGAATGGATTCTGTCTTCGTATCCTTTCTGTTAGCCTGTATCTTTTTATGGGCAGGTTAAGACCATTGACATTGGGGGATATTAATGTCCACTGATTGTTGGTTCTTGTTTGTTTTGGATTTATTGTTGGTGGTGTCATGGTGTGTGTGTTTCACCCTCCTGTTTCTTTTCGAGTTTGGTAAAAATTGGATTATCTATAGCCTATGTTTCTGTGAGTGTAGTTATCTTCGTTGGGTTGGAGTTTTCCTTCCAGAACTTTCTGTAGTGCTGGATTTGTGGATATGTATTGTTTAAATCTGGTTTTGTCTTGTTTTCTCCATCTATAGTGATTGAAAGTTTTGCTGGGTACAGTAGTCTGGGTTGGCATCCATGCTCCCTTAGTGTTTGTAGGATATCTATCCAGGACCTTCTGGCTTTCAAAGTTTTCATTGAGAAGTCGGGTGTGATTCTGATAGGTATGCCTTTATATGTTACTTGGCCTTTTTCCTTTGCTGCTCTTAATATTTTCTCTTTATTCTGTAGGTTTGGTGGTTTGATTATTATGTGTAGAGGGGACTCTTTTTGTGGTTCAGTCTTTTTGGTGTTCTGTAAGCTTCTTGTACTTTCATAGGCATATCCTTCTGTAGGTTGGGGAAGTTTTCTTCTATGATTTTGTTGAATATGTTTTCTGTACCTTTGAGCAGTATTTCTTCACCTTCTTCTATACCATTATTCTTAGGTTTGGCCTTTTCATGGTGTCCCATATTTTCTGGATATTTTGTGTTAGGGATTTATTGGACTTGAGATTTTCTTTGGTCGATGACTGTATATCCTCTAGTGAGTCTTCAACAACTGAGATTCTCTCTTCCATCTGTTAAATTCTATTGGTTATACTCACATCTTTAGTTCCTGATCATTTATCCAGCCTTTCTATTTCTAGCATAGCCTCATTCTGTGCTTTCTTTATTGTGTCTATTTCAGCTTTCATGCCTTGAGCTATTTCGAGTGCTTCCTTCACTTGTTTGATTGTTTTTTCTTGGCTTTCTTTAGATTCTTTAAGAGATTTGTTTATTTCTTGAATTTTTTGGTTTGTCTTTTCTTCCATTTCATGTAATTTTTTGCTTGTTTTTTCTTCTATTTCTTTAAGGGATTTTCTTCTTTCCCCTTTAAAGGTCTCTATCATCTTCTTAATTTTTGAGGTCCATCTCTTCTTCATCCTCTGTGTTGGGCTTTTCAGATCTTGCTAGTGTGGAGTCCCTAGATTCTGGTGGTGTCATATTGGTCTTTCTGATGTTGAGTGTGTTCTTATTCTGTTTCCTTCCCATCTCTTCTTCCAGTGGGTGCAGGTAGGGTCTCTCTATCTCCTCTTGTGACCTGGTGGTGTGTGTGGGCCAAGACTTCAATGTCAGCAGCTCTGGATGGTCTTGCCTCTCCTGGTAGTCTCCTCACTCAGTAAGGGTCGGGCCTTGGTAAGGGTCAAGCCGGTGGAGAGGGAAGGAAGAGTGAGGTGTTTCCAGACTCAGGGAGCTCCTCCGTGGCTGGGCGGGTCCACTCCAAGCAGGCACAGGCCCAGAGAGATCCGGGGTGAATGACCAAGATATTTTTATACATATACTGCTACAATTTCAAGGTCATTGTCCTCATGATGCACATCTGTTTAGATTGTTTATTTTTATATGTGAAGCTTTAGTCTGTAAGGTATGTAGGTTATTGAGAAGTACAAGATATAGTCACTCATATTTGTCACACCTAGTTATGTTAGGTTCTATAGATGCATAGAGATGTACCCTACATAGATAGATAATCTTCAAATACATCAAAGATCTACAGAACACAGCATTTAAAAGTTTTAATAATTTAGAGCTCTGTTGACATGAGATGTGATTGCTCTGGGCAGCACCAAGCTATTCCTGAGAAAATGATGGGCACTGGAGACATTCCACATTGAGCTTGTTTTCTTCCTTGCAAAACTAGTCTATTGAGCAAAGACCGGCCCTTGTCTCCATTGCTATCAGTAAGCATGATGTCCAATCTGGACAAGCAGGTTACAAAGATAAGTGACTGGTGAACCTTGCCAAGACAAGGTAGTACAGTCTTTCAAAGTTTCCTGCTTCTGAAAATGGTCTGTCAGATATTCTAGGCCTATAGCCAAAGTTGGTTGCCCCAACGTAGCAAAGAGACTTTGAGTGACTGTTCAGGCAGGAAGCTGTTTCTGCCATTTATTTCATCTTTTGGAAGTTGCTTGCTTGCACTTCCAGCTTACTTAGGTAATATTATTTTCCCTCTCAGGTCACCAATGGGGTTGAAGACTAGATAGTCACAGTTATTATCCCCTCATATCTTAGCTCAGACATTTTAGTACAAGACTTTGGCTCCTCAGGATAAGACAGCTGTTAGAATATTTTGTATATGTTTGTGTTTCTTGCTTGATGTTGTTCTTGTTGGTTGTAGTTCCATTTTTGTGCATGTTATTACCCTTTCTTTCTCTTGGACAATACTTGATATTTGTTCTTATTATATATAGTTTTGTATTAGGTTTAGAACCTTCTTATTTAGAAAAAAAGGGCAAGTGTTGTGGGAATTCATTCCACTAATAGTTTTGGGAATACTGGTCTTCAGGCATGGCTTCTGTGTTTGGATATGATCTCTTATAAGGAAGAGAAGGGATCTCACTTGCTCTTTTGGGAGGTTGGAGCAGAAGCAATGTGGTTGTTCACATCTCCCTTGGTAAGAATGGCAGGACATGACAATTGGACCTACTGTGGCTTCCACTTTACCCTGTATCCATGAGTCTCTATTTCCCCATTTCTGTTGAATTCCCATAATAAAGACTTCTGTAAAATCCCTTTACAGTTACTGTAGTGACAAAATTTCTAACAAAAACAACTTAGAGAAAAAGGGTTTATCTGGGCTTACACTTTGAGGGAGTAGACGGTTATAGCAAGGAAGCCATAGTGGCAGTTTAATGTGTGTATGTGTGTGTGGGGGGGGGGCCTGGGGGATGGGTTACGATGCATCTACAACCAGGAAGCTGAGAGCCATGAATATTGGTGCTCATTCCACTTTCTCCTTTATATTCAACACAAGGAGTGGTGCTGCCCTATTCAGGTGGGTCTTCCCTATTTAATTAAGTTAATCTAGAATCCCACAAAGACATACCCCAAATCACGCATCTCCTGGGTGATTCTAGATCCTGCTAAGATGGCAATCATGTTAATCTTCATGGGAACTAATCAGGGTCTCATTGTAACTACATAAGTCCCTTTTGAAGCTAATATTCCCATTGAACAAAATGCTTCCTTACATTCCATCACTTCTTGAAATCCATACAATGAGGACCAAGCTTCTAGCTAAAATGTTGGGGACTCATCCAAACCATAGCAGTCGGGGTGCTGGGTGGGTGGATTAGGAACAGAACAATGTGTGTGTGTATGTATGTGTGTGTGTATGTGTGTGTGTGTATGTGTGTATGCATGTGTGTATGTGCGTTTATGTGTGTGTGTGTGTGTGTGTGTGTGTGTGTGTGGTGGGGATGGCTCTGTAAAGATAACCTGTGCTCTACCAACTGCTGTCAAGAGACCTTCATCGGGGGTAATCAAAAGATGACAGAAAAGCACCCACCACTCCCATTCCCTTTCCTCACTGTGGGGGCACATAAATTTGCAGAGCACAGGCATTTGCAGTGCACATATACAGTTGCCTCAGAAGAATCAAGACGAAAACCCAGGAAATGTGGACTCAGGGAATAATCAATACTAGGTTTTCACACCTATCAATCTCTTCACAGGGATTGAGACTGTAACTAACACTGGTTAACCAGGGAGGAAACTGAGGCCCAGAGGCCCAGTAACTTGTCTGAGTTCTTACTGCTGTAAAGACCAGAGATGCTGCTGGTGGTGGTGCACGCCTTTAGTTGCAGCACTCGGGAGGCAGAGGCAGGTAGATCTCTGTGAGTTCGAGACCAGCCTGGTCTACAAGAACTAGTTTCAGGACAGCCTCCAAAGCCACAGAGAAACACTGCTTCGAAACCTCCCACCCCCCCCCCAAAAAAATGAGAAGCTCTCTCGAAGAGTCCAGAGTCTGGGTGTGGAATCCCTAGCCCTAATGTCTGCTTCTGGTGAGGAATGGCAGACACTCGGTGGAGAGAGGGAGGGAGGAGCCAGAAGATTCGGGCATGCCTTCTAGCTGGAGGTGGCCCCGCAGGAGGGTGGAGGAGCGCCTTAATTCAGAGGTGGAGCACTGGGGAGAATGTGGCTGGCAGAGGAGAGAAATCGGCTATCAAATTAAGGAAATAGAGGGGGCTGACGACACAGCAGCACCGAGTCCACGGAAAGGAAGCCCATAGCTGGAGACTTTCCCAGCCGCTCCCACAGCGCTGCCTGCTGCCTGCTCATTTGCTCTGGGAGCAGACAAGCGTGCTGCCTCCCACTTGGCTCCTTCTTGGGCTTGGGCATTTGACACACTGACCCACTTCACAAGCAGCTGCATTCTCTGTCTGCCTCCCTGCAGCTTCCTTCATGTTGCTTTCTCTGGGCAGCCAGACAGGAAGCCATCTGCCAGGGAGCTATGTGTGCTTCCACAAAGAATGTCTGGCCCTGACCATTGAGGTTCCCTCAGGGCCTGCTCGGATGGGGAGGGTATGGCTATGGGGACAGCCTGAGGCTGAGACAGCAGTGAGGCAGCTGCTGGCTCACATCTCAGTGGGCCAGAAGACAGAGAAGGGAATGTGGCTCTTACCTTTCTCCTTTTTCTCATATTCCATCTGGAACCCCAGCCCATGGCGTGGATCTCTCCACACACAGGAGGGGGTCTTCCCTCTTAAGTTGATCATCTCTGGAAATGCCCTTACAGACACACCCATGAGTGAGCCTCACTAACGCCCTAAGCATCAATTTTTAAAATCAAGCGGACAGTCATATCCATTTATCCTAATGACTCATGTGTCCATTTGTTCTGGAAGCAGTCCCTCAGATACAGCCAGAAAGAAGGCTTTACCATTTTTCCAGATAAGCCCTAACACAGGCAAGAGGACACCCAACATTAGCTACCCCAGCAAGGTATCCCATGTGACCCAACAGTCTATCACTCTGTCATTCAATCAAACACTTCTTGAGTACCTAGTATGGCGTTCAAGGAAGGCATATCTGCTTGGCTTTAAGGGGTGACAAACACTGGCAGAGCCACCATGTGGGGCCTTTCTGCCTTAGGACGTCCCTCCTCCTCTACATGACCAAACTGACCTCATTAGGGTCATCTTTTCCTTTTAGATTTCCTGTCCCCATGGGCATTACCACGAAGAATCTTGGATTCAGCCAGAAAGTGTTCTTGGCCTCCCTCATGGTGGTTTCTACTCCCAGCCTTAAGAACCCTCCCAGGTTTCCCCACTGCCTTCAGGGCAAAGGGCCAAAGCTCTGTGGTGTGCACTGATTTGTGTGCCTCCAACGCCTCTGCTGAATCTTCCACCTGTGACATGACCATTGGAAAATGGCCCTTAGGAGCTCTCGGCGGTGACACCTTAGGGGCGGAGCCCTAACCCAAAGGGACTGGTATCCCCTGTAAGAGGAGACACTGGTGAGTTCTCTGCCATTTGAGGACACAGCAAGAAGCTTTTTTTTTTTCTTTTTTTTTTAAATGGCTTTTAATCCCTACCAATGGACAGTTTCCATTTCTCTGTGGCTTTCCCCCCCATCAGTAAGTTTTTGTTTTTCTGAAATCAGCTCATTTCCCCTCACATGCAACAAGTCTCTCTTGCCTGTCATACCACAGAGAACAGAGGAGGGCAGGGAGTCTAGTCTCACTCACTCAATCAACAATTACTGAGACAGACTCAGCTTCTGCTATAGATGGGACACAGGGACACCTTTAAACTCCAGACAAAGGGAGGGAGAGTGATCATGAGGAAAGGCACCCTAAACCCCTTAGAGTGGTTGGTCTCCAAACTTTGGGGTCCTTCTCCATCTGAGAAGCCTGTAACACTTCCCAACGAAATGCCCATTTTACATCATGCCATCTCTGTTTTATAAATCTAATGGACAGAAAAAAATAACTCACCTGCCAGCTGCTATCAATGCGAACAAATATCTATTTACCCTAGATGGGGCACTGAGAACAAGCCAAAGCAATGATCCCACCTAAGTTCACCTTGGCAAACCAGTGAGTTCAGTGGGGTTCCTCACAGGAGGATGGACATCACTGAGAAGCCCACCCCAGCATGGACCACGACTCAGGAAGGCTGCACTTCAGGAGTGTCCTGCAGGACAGTTTGGAGAGTCCCCTCTCCTCAGCAGTAATTATTGCTTTTATAATGGCAAGGAAGGGACACGTGAAATTTATTTCTGGAGTCACATGAAACTCCCTCCTCAGTCCAGGATGGGACGTTTCAATTCAGAGGCTGCTATACAACAAGGCTCTTACACTGTGAGCCTTGAGCTTAGACTTGTAGAGATGACACTACAGATGACCCTCTTGGAAGGCTTGTTGGTGCTGACCCCCAGCAGGGGATGCCCTCAGTGTTCACACTCCAACCCTCCAGCAGGGGATGCCCTCAGTGTTCACCCCCTCCCCAACCTCCCAGCAGGGGATGCCCTCAGTGTCCACACCCACCTCTGACCCAAACCAAGACACCTCCTTTTTCCTCCACAGAGGAATAGATTCTTCTATTCTTTTTCCCTAAGTCATTCACCATTTGGTGTTGTGATGGTTTGCCTAGGTACTTCTCCTAGTTAGCTTTAACTATTAATGACACAGCCTAGAATTAAGTGAAAGGATAGACTCAACTGAGGATTTGCACAGAGTGTATTGGCCTGTGGGCATGTCTGTGGGGGATTATCTTAATTAATTGATGTAAAAGAGCCCAGCCTAGAAAGGTGGTTCTGGGCAGTATAAGAAAGCTAGCTAAGTATGAGTCCATGAGCAAGGCAGAGAGCAAATCAGCAAGCAGCATTCCTCCACTGTGTCCATTTCCAGTTCCTGTGTTGGCTTCCTTCAGTGACGGACTATGATGTGAAAGCATAAACCCTTTCCTCTCCCAAGTTGCTTTTGGTGAGAGTGTTTTATCACAGGCACAGAAAGGAAATTAGGACAGTGCCCATCCCCTCCACTTCATTAGCATCTAGAAAATAAAAGGGACCTGTCCTTGTCCCTGAGACTATACTTAACTTGGCATATGCAGCAGGTCCTCCATCACTGCTGTGAAATAAATGAACAGAAGCAAGGTGCTTGCTATAAATAACCCAACAAATGGATATTTTCAACCTTATAAAGGGCATGTATAAAAGCAACAACAGAAAAACCATAGTCCCATCATACCCAGTGTTGAACAGCCAGAAGCTTCCCCCGCTCGTGGTCAGGAACGTGCCCAGAATGCTTCCTCTTGCTGTTTCTTTTCAGCACTAAGCCAAAAGTTATAGTCAGAGAACCAGGGCAATTTCTATTCTTGTGTGAAAAGGATCAATTATTTATTTTTGAATTGACAAAATTATATATATTTGTGGTATACAGCATGCTGTTTTGAAATATGCATACATGTTGGAATGCCCGAATCAAATTTGTGAACACCTTATCCCACCTCCTTAGCATTTATTTGTGTAGAAATGCTTTACATCTATTCTTAGCACATTCCAAGTATACAGTGCTCTGCATCTTTAGATATTAAGTGTAGCTGTCATTAAAGAAACCTCCCTTTTTCAGTAGATGGGGACCATTGCAGGAAACCACAACTGGTCAAAATGCAAACAGCAGACTGTGGGGTGTCCAGTCCAAATTGATATGTCTACAACATAACTCCTACACTTAAGGCCCAGGAAACATCACAGGCAGAAAGATGGGAAGAGTCAGAGGACGAGGACATCTGCTGTGAGACAGTGTCTTCTTTGTGTGGTAGGGATGTTGCACCCATGAAATTTCAATAATGTGGTTTCCTAAACAAGACATGGACAATGGGAACACTCAGAAACTTGCCAACGTGGATGGGAGAAAAATCTCACAAGGCTGAACCCTTACATGTATAGCTACAGGCAGCTAATGACTGTAGAGAGAGGAGAATCAGTCTTCTCCAGGGATGAGTTCCCTGAAAGGTTATCCAAACCCAAGTGGTCAGCCCTAAATAAATGCACATATGAGAAACACTAGGTGGACTCAACAGGTTGTACTTATTTGTAATAATAGTGATTAAGGAATAAGAGGTCAATCATTTTGAGAGGGAGCAAGAGGTCCTGGGAAGAGTTGGAGGCAGGAGAAGGAACAGTGGGAATGATATAACCACAGTGCCTGTCTTAGGTAGTTTTACTATTGCTGTAATGAAAAAACATGACCAAAGCACCTTGGGGATGAAAGTGTTTATTTGGCTTACATTTCCACATTGTAGTCTGTCACTGAAGGAAGTCAGGACAGGAACTCAAACTGAGCAGGGACCTGGAGGCAGGAGCAGATGCACAGGTCATGGAAGGATGCTCTTTCTCCTCATGGCTTGTTTGGTCTGCTTTCTTATAGACCCTGGGACTACTAGCCCAGGAATGGAACCACCCACAATGAGCTGAGCCCTCCCTCCTCAATAACTAATCAAGAAAATGCTACAGGTTTGCCTACAGTACAAACTTATGGAGATAATGGTCTCAATTGAGGTTCCCTCTTCTCAGGTGACTTTACCTTGTGTCAAGTTGACATAAAATTATCCAGCACAATACTCATGTATGAAATTATTTTAAATATAAATGAAAACTAAACTTGTAATTTTCAAGTATATATTATTGTTATTATTAATAGTTACTATGCTATGTGATAGATCTCTTTTTTTATTTGAATTAGAAACAAGATTGTTTTACATGACAATCCCAGTTCCCTTCTCCCTCCTGTCCTCCCCTACCACCACCCCCCAACTGAAACTCTACCTATCACATATCCTTTCTGCTCACCCTGGATGGTGAGGTCTTCCATAGGGTGTCATCAGAGTCTATCGCATCCTTTGGGATAGGGCCTAGGCCCACCCCTGTGTATCTTGGCTCAGGGAGTATTCCTCTATGTGGAATGGGCTCCCCAAGTCCACACCTATGCTAGGGATAAGTACTGAACTACTACAGGAGGTCTCGTAGATTTCCCAGGTTTCCTCACTGAAACCCATGTTCCTGGGGTCTGGATCAGTCCCATGCTGTTATACCAGCTACCAATCTGGGGAGCAAGAGTTCCCCGATGTTCAGGTCAGCTGTTTCTGTGGGTTTCACCAGCCTGGTCTGGACTCCTTTGCTTTTCACTTCTCTGCTCTTCACTTTGCTCATCCTTCTCTGCATCTGGGTTCCAGTTCAGTTTGGTGATTAGTTGTGGGTGTCTGCTTCTACTTCCACCAGCTGATGGATGAGGGCTATCGGGTGGTATATAAGTCAGTCATCAATCTCATTATCAGGGGAGGGCATTTAAGGTAGCCTCTCCTCTGTTGCTTAGATTGTTAGCTGGTGTCATCTTTGTACATCTCCAGACATTTCCCTAGTGCCTGATTTCTCTGTAAACCCAAAATGTCTCCCTCTATTATGGTATCTCCATTCTTGTTATCTTCTATTCTTCGCCTGACTCAATCTTTCTGCTCCCTCATGTCTTCTGCATCCCTCCTCTTCTCCCCTTCTCATTCTCCTAGCTCCCTCCCCTCTCTTCCCATGCTCAAATTTGCTCAGGGGATCTTGACACTTTCCCCTTCTCCAGGGGACCATGTATGTCTCTGTTAGGGTCCTCCTTGTTTACTAGTTTCTCTGGCAGTGTGGATTGTTTTGTATTTGGATGGAATGTTCTATAGATATCTGTTAAGTCCAATTGCACCATAACTTCTATTAGTTCCTTTGTTTCTTTGTTAAGTTTCTGTCTGGTGTTCCTGTCCAGTGGTGAGAGTGGGGTGTTGAAGTCTCCCACTATAAGTGTGTGGTTTTATGTGTTATTCGAGTTTTAGTAATGCTTCTTTTACAAACATGGATACCTTTGTATTTGGGGCATAAATGTTCAGAATTGAGACTTCATCCTTATGGATATCTCCTGTGATGAGCAGGAACTGACCTCCTTCATCTCTTTTGATTGATTTTAGTTTAAAGTCCAATTTGTTGGGATATTAGGATTGCTGCCCCTGCTTGTTTCTTGGGTCCATTTGATTGGAAAACTCTTTTCCCAGCCTTTAATTCTTAGGTGCCATCTGTCTTTGAAGTTGAGGTATGTTTCTTGTATGCAGCATAAGGATGGATTCTGTCTTCTTATACATTCTGCTAATCTGTGTCTTTTTATAGGCAAGTTAAGACCATTAATGTTGAGGGATACTAATGACCATTGATTGTTCATTCTTTTTTGATTTTGATTTGGTGATGGTGGTGAAATTATGTACAGGATTCTATCCCTTTTTCCTTTTGGCTGTTGGTAAAGTGGGATTATCTATTGCCTATATTTTTCTGGTTGTAGTTATCTTCCTTGGGTTGCAGTTTTCCTTTCAGAACTTTCTGTAGGGCTGGATTGATGGATAGTTTTTGTTTAAATCTGGTTTTGTCATGGAATATCTTGTTTTCTCCATCTATATTGATTGAAAACTTTGCTGGGTATAGTAGTCTGGGCTGGCATCCATGGTCTCTTGGTGTAGGTAGAATATCTATCCAGGACTGACCTTCTGGCTTTCAGAGTTTCCATGGAAAAGTCAGGTGTAATTCTGATAGGTTTGCCTTTATATGTTACTTGACCTTTTTCTTTTGCTGCTCTTAATATTTTCTCTTTATTCTCTATGTTTGGTGTTTTGATTATTATGTGGCGAGGAAACATTTTTTTTTGGTTCAGTCTATTTGGTGTTCTGTAGGCTTCTTGTATTTTCATTGGCATGTCTTTCTTTAGGTTGAGAAAGTTTTCTTCTATGACTTTGTTAAATATGTTTTCTGCACCTTTGAGTTGGATTTCTTCACCTTCTTCTATACCTATTATTCTCAGGTTTGGTCTTTTCATGGTATCCCATATTTCCTGGATATTTTGTGTTAGGGATTTGTTGGGCTTAAGATTTTCTTTGGTTGATGAGTCTATTTCTCCTAGTGTATCTTCAACTCCTGAGATTCTCTCTTTCATCTCTTGTATTCTGTTGGCTATGCTTGCATCTGTAGTTCCTGATCAGCTTTTCTATTTCCAGCATTTCCTCACATCGTGCTTTCTTTATTGTCTCTATTTTAGTTTTTAGGTCTTGAACTGCTTCCTTGAGAGATTTGTTTATATCTTGTATTTTTTGGTTTGTTTTTCTTCCATTTCCTTAAGGGATTTCCTCATGTCTTCTTTGAGGTCCTCTATCATTTTCATGAAGATGTTTTTAAGGTCATTCTCTTCTACTTCATCTGCATTGTGATGTTCAGGTCTTGCTGGTGTATTGTTCCTAGTCTCCGGTGGTGTCATATTAGGTTTTCTGTTGTTGAATGTGCTTTTACATCGTCCTCTTTTCATGGTATCCCACATTTCCTGGATATTTTGTGTTAGGGATTTGTTGGGCTTAAGATTTTCTTTGGTTGATGAGTCTATTTCTCCTAGTGTATCTTCAACTCCTGAGATTCTCTCTTTCATCTCTTGTATTCTGTTGGCTATGCTTGCATCTGTAGTTCCTGATCATTTACCCAGCTTTTCTATTTCCAGCTTTTCTATTCCAAAAAAGTACTCATACTTTTTTTTTTCTGGTGGGTGTAGCAGGAGTCTCTTCCTCTCTGGGTGAGTATGGGACCAAGGTTCCCTTCTGGTAGATGCAAACAGTTCCAATACTCTGATGACTGTCCTCTTGTCGTGGATGGAGGTGGCACTGCTACTGGGGTTTTGGCAGTGTCTGGGTGTGTTGGATCCAGCCACTGAATACGGATCCAGTGAGCAGACCCCTGGCATCAGATGTTTCTGAGCAGGGTTGCTTAACCAGATCTGGAAACAGCCCCTGGCCTACTTGGGCTGGTGGATGGAGGGGGAATTGGTCCAGTGGATGGAGGCAGTGGAGAAGAACTGCCACTGGGACCTTGGAAGTGTCCGGGTGCTCTGGATCCTGCTGCCAAGTTCGGATCCTGTGAGAAGACCGTGATAGAACTCTTGAACAAACAAATTCTTAAAAATGAAATTAAAATTGGGGTGATGGTGGTAGGGGAGGACGGGTGGGAGAAGGGAACTGGGATTGTCATGTAAATCAATCCTGTTTCTAATTCAAATAAAAAAGTCGAAAACAAAACAAAAACAAAAAATGAAATTAAAAGCGTTCAGAATAGGAAGAAGAAAAATTGTTTATATTCAATTGATATGAAGTTAGATATTGATTCTGGAGACTTGACAAAAACTATGAAAGCTAACATGTAAATTCAGTAAACTTACAGGGCAAAAAGTAAGTTACAAAAATCAGCTGAATTTCTTCATACTAGCAAAGAACAATCCAAAATGGGAAGTAAGTCAACAATCCCATTGGAGATATCAAGAAAGAACAGAATACTTAGAAATAAGTGTAAGCAAGGAGGTAAGACACTGAAAACTACAAAATATTATGAAGAGAGATCTAAACTAATGGAAAGACATCCAATGTTTATGGGTTGGAAAGACGTCAACACTCTGAACAAGACTACAGGTTCAATGACATCCCCATTTATATTTCAGTGGGCTTCTTTTTATTTTTCCTCAGAAATAGAAAAGATGATCTTCAGATTTACCAGAAATTGAAAAGAATCCTTATATTCAATAAAATTTTGAAAAACAGAATGAGTAATTTCAAGACTTATTTCAAATCTATAGCAATCAAATTGATGTTATCAAAACCATATATACAAGTAGCATTATATAGAATGAGTAGGTTATATTTAGGAACATATATGTGTATATATACAATAACATAAATGTATGCAATAACAATGTAAAAAGAAGCCATTAATTTGAAGAAGAGTAGGGAGGAAAGGGAGGGAGAAATATTGTAACTGTAGTATCAAAAATTAAAAAAGGATGGCTATCATCCTAGAGCCTTCATCCTGTAGCTGATGGAAGCAGAAGCAGAGACCCACAGCAAAGCACTGAGCCGAACTCCTGGAATCCAGTTGTAGAGAAGGAGGAGTGATGAGCAAAGGGGTCACAATGAAGCTGGGGAAACCCACAGAAACCAGCATAGGACAGAATCAGGCCCCCTGAATGTGGGTGTCAGCTAGGAGGCCTGGGCAGTCTATGAGGCCTCTGGTAGTGGATCAGTATTTATCTGTAGTGTCCAAATGGACATTGGGAGCCTATTCCCCATAGAGGGATACTCTCTCAGCCTAGATACATGGGGCAGGGCTTAGGCCCTGCCCTAAATGATAGGACAGACTTTGAAGATCCCCATGGAAGGCTTCACCCTCCTTGGGAGCAGAAGAGGGGATGGGATGGGGGGCAGTGGGGACATGGGAGGATTGGAAAGAGAAGGAACTGGGATTGATATGTAAAATAAGATTGTTTCTAATTTAAATAAAAATAAAAAAGGGATGGCTACATAGATTATGGAATAGAATCAAAGACTTAGAAATAAACTCAAACTTCGGGAAGTTAACTGTGTGTGTGTGTGTGTGTGTGTGTGTGTGTGTGTGTGTGTGTGTGTGTGTGTACAAGCATGCATCAGGCCTCATGCATGACAGGGTGCTGGGACAACTGTTCCAAACTGTCAAAAAGAGAAAAAGCAATGAAGTTGAGCCTTGTCTTGCACTATGTATATAACCTTCCAAACAACACCTAGCTGAAGATCAAGTGTGTGAATACATGAGTCCATGGGGACTGTTTCAGGTCCAAACCATGTCATCTGGCCACGCCCATTCCACATCTCGTTTTGTACCTGTGCATGAGTCCTTTGTAGATGGAGTCTCATTTCATTAGTCCTTCATGTTTCTCACAATACACTTACCTGTGCCTGCCACAGACTTGTTCCATTTCTGAAGGCCACAGAGGTGTCTCACATTTTGAAGTTCCTTGGCTGGGAGTGCTCATCAGAATCTGGACAGAGTGACTGCCAACACAAGTGTGTGGGTACTCATGATGGGTCCTGTGTTGCATGCTCACCTGTCTAGTTGCTAGTGGCTCTGTTTTCTTGCTTGCTTGCTGATAATAAAAATTGTCTTCATCAAATCCCTCCCTTCAGGGGCCAGAAGAGGAGGCAGAAAGAACCAGAGAGAATAGAGGGCACCAAGGAAACACAGATCTCTAACTCAACATGATTGATGCACATATGAACTCACAGAGACTGAGGTAGGGCCTACACAGGTCTGTACAAGATGAGGTCCTAGAGCTGAAAGAAGTGGAAACATGTCCCCATCTCTGACCCAGAAGCCATCTCCAATGGATAACTACCTGTCAATGAAAATTTAGTATTCTGTAGTAGAGTCTCACTGGAGAAACAAATTACTCTTAAGGGTAGGCTGCTTGTCCAGCACTGGATGACATCACTGAAGTTCCCTGTCTCATTTCAGGGCTTTGTTTTTGTTTTTAAATTTTATATTATTTTTAACATTTATTTATTTATTTATTTATTGTGTGTGTGTGTGTGTGTGTGTGTGTGTGTGTGTGTGTGTGTGTGTGTGTTACTTTTTACCCTATAAGTCCATTGAGCATGTCTTATGTCTCCCAGCTTAGTGATTTTAAGGGATTCCTGAGCATGTGAACGGGCTCTCTGCATCTATATTTGTTTCATGTGCCTTTTCTTGGGCTCTTTTTCTATTGTTGTTTGCCCTATTCCGATATGTTAGTTTTTGTTTTATCTTATTATATTTCATTTTATTATTTTAAAACTCTTAATTTATAATAAAAACAAGCATTCCATTGTAAGTCTGGACTTTTAGGAGCCTACAAAGTCTTTGCAGGGTTTTACTTCAGCCTAGAAAAGGTTTTGCCCCAGGGTAAGGCTTCACAACTTCTTAACAGTTCCTTTTGAAGGATTTGGCTATTGGACTACTCCTATAGGATCTTTAATTTAATGAGAAATAGTGACAAATGGAATGGCCTCAGAGAGCAGAGGACTCCTGATGTCTGGGATGGCTTGCCATCCTAAAGGATCCTCAAAGCATGGAGTGGGGGAGTTCCAGGGAGATGGGAGAGGT
Source organism: Cricetulus griseus (assembly GCF_003668045.3). Lineage (NCBI taxonomy): Eukaryota > Metazoa > Chordata > Mammalia > Rodentia > Cricetidae > Cricetulus > Cricetulus griseus. The sequence continues at coordinate 83,047,693 of NC_048595.1, read as the reverse complement.
CTTGATTCATGCAGAGGCTGTATGGCCTATGTAATTCCTTCCTCCTCACTAGGCCTCAGTGTTCTCTTTTTAGAAATGTCAGAAATAAGTTAGATATAATAAGAGCTCGTGACTTCAGCATCCCATGTCTGAGACTTTTTTTCTGTAGGAAGAAAAGAAAAATTACCAAGGCAGAATGTTATATGTTTAAAAGTATTTGAGGACAAGTGGGGTGGAAGCAGAAGGAGCAGGTGCTTGCCACCACGTCTCATGTCCCCAGCTCAGTTTCCAGAACCCACATGGTGGGAGGCGAGAACCAATTCCTCAGAGAAGTCTTTTGACACCCACACTGGTGTCATGACATACGCCTGACCACACATCTACACACACAAACAAGCTCATAAAACAAATACGATGTAGTACAATTAAAAACCCATTTAATTCAGTGTTATCCATTAAAGAAAAAGGCAAATTAACAGACAGAGCCTGAGAATTAGATAGAATTATGGCACCATTCATGGACTATCAGTTGGCATTTAATATGGTAGGTGTGTTACCACCTTTGTCTCCATGCCACCCAGGCAGGAGTGACTCTTGTTAAGATGAAACTATGGTGTTCTCCAAGTGATGGGATTGCAGTTGAGTTTTGTTTCCTTCTCTCTGCTCTTACAATTTTTTTTTTATTTTTCTATAACGAACACATAGTGCTTTAATAATCAGTAAAAAATTCACTGAAACAGCAATTAATTCTATAAGGAATGTGCAACAAATGAGAAAAAGCTTAAGTCATATGTGAGATGAGAAGCAAATCCAACAGAGAATGAATATTCATATTGTGGCTATCTGAAATGCAAAGTCACTTCGCCTAATTGTCAATTCATCTAATAACTGATTCTCTATAAATTCACATATACACAGCCTTTAGGTTTTTAAAATTTTTTTGTCTGTTCAATTCGTGGATTCTTTCTCACTTTGCCATCTTATGACATGCTAACCATTTTTGCCCCACTGTCTGAAGTTACTTCTTAATGTCCTATTCCTAGGAGTCAAATTGGCACTATTCCAAAGTCCTAAAATAATTTTTAATCCCTGCATATGCAATTGTTTCTTTTTAATCTACTTTTGAATAACTTAAGGACCCATTGGGTTGTTTGTTAAAATCATTTATTTAGAATTTAATGTTTCAAACACCCCTTTCTGTGGTTTCTGAACACTATGAGGACCATTCTTTGTAATGCTAGCCTTTTTTAAAAAAAATTAAGACCTTCATTGTACGTCAGTTATGGGCCAAGTAAGACATGGGTGGAGCACTAAACAAAATAAAACAAAACAAAAACCCACTTTCATGAAGCAGTGACAGTTTAATCAGTATAAAATGCCTAAAGGATACAAGAAAGCATGAGAAACAGAAGTAGATTTAACACACGGTTGAATTTTAGCTAACTATACTTATCTGTGGGTATGAGGACAGAAGTTCAGACTGCTGTTAGGGATTATGCTGGTTTGGTAAATTAATGGTTGTGGATTGTCCTTCAGTAACCATGACTTCACTAGCAGGTTTCCAGAACCAGGCATATTTTCCTTCTTGTTGAATAGGTCTTAAAGCACTATTAGAGAGTGATGGTTACAGCAAAGGTATGTGTGCCACTACTGCACACTTAGGGCTATTGTGCCACGCTGGTCATTGACGTGGTTCATAGGCATCACAGCTGGGGAGAACTGTTGGTTGCCTCCCTCCTTTGGAAGCTTGCATGGTACCTTCTGGTGCCATAAAAGCTAGTCCTCAGTCGGGGGAGTATTCCGGTCAGTTCCAGCTTGAGGGTCTCTGAACCCTATTTCTGAAAGGCATGCTATCTTTAACAATAGGGAGGTAACCAAGGGCAACAGAAAGTATGTTTTGGATGTGTCTTTGATAACCCTGGCCAGTCATTCAAAGGAGGGCTTTTCATGCCTGGTATGGGGGTATTTGTCAGGTAGTCTTTGGCTCTTGGAAGGACCATTGTCAGGTCTGATAGAAAAGGTTCATTAGGACTATACATGTAGATTTATACACAGAATCTATGCATATTATAGGTTTTTTTTTTAAAAAGGTAAATAGTTAATAGTATGATTCCTTATGGATAGTTTGGACACCCTTCTTGTTATTTTACCCTCCTTCTGTATTTAGTTCCCTCTCTAAAGAGGCTCCCCTTTGCCATCTCTCCTATCAGGTCATTTGCAGTCACTGTCAGGTCCCTCTTCATTGCTCCTAACCCCATCCCCATATCCTGGAAATTGTCTGTTTTTGCTTTCCTGCTTTCTGCAGTTACTCCAGGCTAGGTATTCATATCTGACGATTTGGAGCTAGGAGCCTCCACTGAGAGAGAATATGGGACATTTGTTTTTCTGGATCTAAGTTATCTCACTCAATACAATTTTTCCTACTTCCATCCATTTACCTGCAAAGTCGTGATTTCATTTTTTCTTACAGCTGAAGAGGATTTCATAGAGTATATGTATCACATTTTCTTGATCTATTCACCAGCTGAAACACATTTAGATTGTTTCCATTTCCTAGCTATTGTGAATGAAGCAGCAATAAATATGTCTGGTCAAGTATCTAGGGACTAAGATGTTGAGTCATTTGGGTATATGACAAGA